>NC_039368.1:137384058-137686572 GCF_003573695.1 Papaver somniferum | reverse complement strand
GAACCAATCATACGTTGCCAAGTGTCGTCACATAAATATTGTCACTTCATGAATTCCAAATTGAATTTGGTTTCTTTTTTTTATTTTTTTCCTATTCTTTTTAAACAAATCATACGTTGCCAAGTATCCTCACCAAAACTCAAGGAACACCTATTTCGGCCAATAAGAATCGAGAGTTTCCTCACCGTTCAACATGGGAGCTTTATTTGTCTAGGCTTTTAAGTCTTTAGAATTAGTCTTTTCTGGAAAAAGGAAAACGAGATGGAAAACAGAGAAAAACGAGCTAAAGAGATTAAAATGGGGGGTTCGGGAGAAACTGGAACAACATAGTATCTCCAAAGGTTTTTATTTCTTCACTAAACTATGTAAAAGCCTTCCGGAAATCGACTGCACAAAAACCAGTGAATGTCTATTGATGTTGGTCGTGGATATGAATCCCTGAAAAGTTCACCACTCACTATAGAGGCATCTGTGATAGTTGATATTACTTTTTACTTAGCACTAAATAAACTTCACTATGTACTCTCAGCACCGCACTTAATCGATAAGATTTGCAAATGCTCTCAAGGAAAATGGTGTAAATGGGTCAACATTTGCATTCCATTGCAACTTTTTCAGGTCATGTGTGCAAATTTATAGTGGTGTTTTTTAGTTGCAGCTATTACTATTGGTTTAGTTGTTACAATATGTACTAGCAAATGAGATTTTATACTATCTCAAGCCTGAACTATGAGGGAATTAGGGGGACAGAACATGACTTGCCGGGTTCTGGAGCCGAGCCCAACCTTAGTGCTAAATATCTTTGTTACTTCAACCATACATTTTTCTTAACTACAAATAGAAAAAAAGAAAAACCTTTGATACGTTGTTTTCATGTCTGTGAGATCAGAAGACACAAGCAGCTAAAGAACAGGAAAACAGCCACTGCCGCTGTAGGAGTTAAATATCGCACACGATAATAATTACGCGAAGTGAAGAATACAACCTGAGCGAAGAGCATCGCACATAGCAAAGTTGAGATGACGCACCAGATGATGTCAGCAAAGTTACGAGTAAAGTGTGAATAATTATGTGAAGAAGTATGCTATGCGAAGATGAGCGATTGTATATGAGCGAATATGTCGCATAGTGATCCCGAAAATAATGGGATTCTTAGCTGTCATCCACTATGTAAAATCCTATATAAAGGACAAAGTCATTGTTTCTGGGAGGATTCTAGGACAAGTCTTGGAAAAGAAATAGGAAGAGAGAGAAAGTGAGTTTAGGTTTCAAGTAGAATTGTTGTAATACTTGAATCATTCTTGTAAACATTCTTAATTTTAGTTAATAAAACAAGAGTTCATAATGATCACCTAGAGATTGAATCAGTTATTGTGGAGTGTAGTTGTAAGATTTCTTACAACTACATTTTGGCGCTAGAAAACAGCTCTGGATGTTAATTCCTGTTAATAGATCTGAAATTCATAAGGGATCCATGAAGACAACAAGAGTCAAACTAATTCAAGAAAGAGGCAGAGATATATAGTGTAATAACATAACTAAAGTATCAATTTCTGAGGCAGATTTTCAAGCGACGATAACCGGGAGAATTCATAAAAGAAATTACGAAGGCAAGAAGATGGAAACGGTAGAAAAAGAATTATCATTACAAGATTGGGAAAAGGTGAAGATTTCCTTTGCGGCAGATGAAATTCTAGAGGAAAACTTACAGCGAGCAGATCCATTGGTAATTACGGTCACAGTCGAGCGAGAAAACATTATTGCAAACCAGAGGACATTTGAAGGATGGGCGATTGATAAGACATTGATAGATACAGGAAGTACAGTTGATATATTATTTTATCGCACATTCAAAGCAATGGGATATAAAGATGCAGAAATGACACCTACAACCTATAATGTTCATGGATTCAATAGAGCAGTTACAAATCCAAAGGGAGAAATCGTGACGCGAATATTACTGGGAGAGGTTGAAACAAAGATAACACTATGTGTGATTGACATTGAGTCACCATACAACATGCTGTTGGGAAGACCATGGGTACATGGATTAAAGGCGGTAGCGTCAACGTTACATCAATGCATCAGGTTTCCAATTCCAAGCAGTATAGGTGAAATCAGAGGAGACATTAAGGCTGTGAATATTTATAATCAAACAGATGTGCGAAATTATGAAGGACGAGCCAAAAAACGAAAGGATCAATGGAGAAAAGCCAAAGAACAAAGGAAAGAGGAGGAATTTCGAATATACATGATAAGAGTGAAAGAAGGAAAAGGTATACCAGGCGAAGAACCAGCAGAGGAAGGTGGAAGAAGTAAAGAAATTAAGGAACCAACACTTATGGGAGAACCAAAAGCGAATTTTACCGCAGCAGAACCAACAAAAGAGATAAATATAGGAACTGAAGAAGAAACAAAAATATTAAGAATTGGAACTAAAATGGATAAAGAAGAAGAGGAAAAAACAATAAGCATTCTGCGAGAATATAATGATATTTTCGCATGGAGTATGGAAGAAATGCCTGGAATAGATCTGTCTGTCGCATGTCATAAATTAGACATTAAGAAGAATGTAAAGCCGTTCAAGCAAAGGATAAGGAAAATTGCAACTGATTATCATCCTAAAATAGAAGCAGAACTACAAAAGATGTTAGATGCAGGAATTATAAGGGAGGCAAAATATCCAAAATTGATAGCAAATATGGTGGTGGTGCCTAAAAAGACAAAGGAATTAGGATTTGCATAGATTTTACAGATTTAAACAAAGCATGCCCTAAAGACAGTTTCCCTTTACCCGATATACCTCAAATGGTGGAATCGGCATCAGGGAACGATAGAGTCACAATGTTAGATGGGTACAAAGGCTATAATCAAACTCCTTTGGCAAAAGAAGATCAAGAACACACCGCTTTCTTCGCACCTGGAGGTTTATATTGTGACACGAAAATGCCGTTTGGGTTGAAGAATGCCGGTGCGACTTATCAAAGAATGGTGCAGAAATATTCGAAAAATGGATACATAAAACATTGGAGGTCTATGTAGATGATATGCTAATTAAAAGCAAAGAGGAGAAAGATCATGTTGATGATTTGCGAGCAATATTTGAACAGATGCGAACATTCAATATTAAAGTAAACCCAGAAAAATGTATAATTGGTGTATCATCAGGAAAATTCTTAGGCTATATTATATCCAAGGAGAGAATACAAGTTGATCCGGAGAAGGTACAGGCGATTAGAGATATGCCACCACCTGCGACAGTCAAAGATGTTCAAAAGTTAAATGAATTGATAGCATCATTGGGAAGATTCATTGCAAGATATTCGGACAAATGCAAACACTTTTTCAATATATTAAAGAAGGGAACCAAATTTGAATGGACAATGGAGTGCGACAAAGCATTGCAAAGCATAAAATATTATTTGGTAAACTTATCCATTATGCAAAAGGCGAAGTAGAGAGAAGAACTGTTATTGCATCTAGCATCAACATCTCATGCATTAAGTGCAGTACTGTTACGATCAGAGAAAGGTGTAGAAAACCGATATATTACATAAGCAAAACATATAACTCCGCAGAAAAAAATTATTCAAAAATCGAAAAGCCGATTCTCGCACTGGTATATGCATCATTCAAGCTCACAAAATTAAAGTATTAACAAGAGTACCAATTGAAAATGCAATGAAGAATTCGAAGAGGTCAGGAAGAATAGAGAGGTGGAATGCACAATTAGGAAATTATGAGATTGGCTATGAAATCTTATCTTCACCAAAATCTCAAGTTATCACAGAGTTTCTTGCAGAATTTCTAATAGAAGAAGATGAATATGTAGAAGAAATGATGGAGGTGGATGAAGAACATGGAAATCCTAATGATTTATTAACTGAGCTAAATCCAAACAGATGGGAGATTTTGGTGGATGGATCCTCCAATGGAGAAGGAAATGGGATTGGTATTGTATTCATTTCACCAACGGGAGCGAGAATGGCTTACTCATTCAGATTGGACTTCGCATCCACAAATAATGAAAATGAATATGAAGCAGTCGTCCACGCACTAAGATTAGCAATTGAAATGAAGATTGAGGATGCGCGAATAACAAGTGATTCCCTGCTGGTAATTCGTCAGATAGAAGGCACATATAGTACTAATGAACCATTTTTGCAAAAATATAGGAGATTGGTTATGGATTTAGCAATGCAAATACCAAAAATAAGTTGGAGACATATAGGGAGAAAAGATAATAGACTTGCAGATGCATTGGCGTTCATACCATCAATGTTAGTAGATCCGGTCGCTTGGAATATAAAAATACAAACACTATTATTACCATCTATAGAAAGGGGTGAAGAAGTGCAAACAGATGTGATGATCATATACGATACACAAGCAGAAAATTTGAGCGACGAGAAAGATTGGAGAACTGAGATACACTCTTATTTAGAGAAGGGGGAATTGCCGAATAAAAGATTAGAAGCACAGAAATTAAAAATTCGTGCGACAAATTATGAATTAAGGGATGATGTTCTTTATAGAAGGTCATTCCTTGGACCTTCGCTCAGATGTCTTACGCGAAAGGAAGGAATCGAAATTCTAAAGGCATTACACTACGACGATGCTGGCAACCATAGTGGAGGAAGATCACTCGGATACAGAGCAAAAATACAGGCCTATTACTGGCCATATATGCATGAAGATGCAAAACAAGTTTCCAGGAGATGCGAAGAATGTCAACGTCATGGCAAGAAGATACATGCACCTGGGGCTATGCTTAATACATCAACAAATGTGTGGCCCTTTGGAAAATGGGGAAAAGATATTGTTGGACCATTTATAGCTAGAACATGACAGAAAATATTCCTAATTGTCGCAACAGATTATCTCACTAAATGGGCAGAAGTAAAAGCAGTTCAACATATGCGCGATAAAGACATATTCACATTCATTTTTGAAAATATTATATGCCGATTTGACATTCCTGCACAATTGGTGTCTGATAATGGGAAGCAGTTTGAAGGCGAGAATTTAACAATGCTGCTCAATGCGTTCAAAATTCAAAGTGGCAATTCTAATCCTTTATATCCTCAGAGTAATGGACAAGTAGAAGCTACAAACAAAACAATCGCAGACAACCTGAAGAAAAAGTTAGAAGGGAAGAATAAAGGATGGTGCGAACAAGTACATAATGTAGTATGGGCTTACAAAACTACAAGAAGAGAAGCAACAGGAATGTCGCCATTCTGTCTGACATATGGAGTAGAGGCAATGCTACCAATAGAAGTGATCATCCCTACCACAAAAAGAGAAGCTTGGGAAAAGAATTTAAGTGCGGACTTGATCTTAACAAAGTTAGATGATTTGGAGGAAGTAAGAGAAGTAGCTTTGCAGTACATGAAAAACTATCAAAAACGACTAGCTCGAGAATACAACAAGCGGGTTAAAATAAGAGAATTTCAACCAGGCGAATTAGTTCTGCGCGAAATTACAGTATATCAAAGAGGAAAAGATGGGAAATTGGAGAAAATCTGGGATGGACCTTATATAATAAAAATAATAGTTGGAGAGGGAGCCTATGAATTAATGGATCCTGAAGGACGAAATACAGGTCGTAAACTGATTGCCCTTGGAATAGGCAATTCTTGAAAAAATATTATCCATAGCCACCTGCGAGTCAATTCGCATGAATAAACAGTTAATAGCCTGAAAGTTCAAATTTTGGAACAAGTTTGTAATGCGAATATTTCGCTTGAAAGTTAAGAAATTATATAAAAAGAAAAGTAAGACCTTGATAAAGTCTACAGAAAATGATATTTATTATCAGATTGGCTAGGAATCCGAATGTGGCGTGCACCCTAGTTCACTCATATGCAAGAGGCAATATAGTAAGACCTATCGCACGTCATAATCGGAAAGACATATAAGGCATGACTCAAGGGAAGGCTACACCGACCCCGGAACTTGAGTTGTGGAGATTTGGGGTGAGAATTAAACGATAATGCCCATCCGTGAGAGATACCTTAAAATTTCAGTCTAAGATAGAAATCTTAGATTGAGAGCCTAAGGTGAGAAAGGCTCTCCCAAGGAGTGCATAAACTCGATCAGGGCGCCGAGGTACACGGTTGAGCCAAGAGTGCCCGGGACGTCTGGAGCGTACCTTGCCACTCTTTACAAGTCCTGACTATGATGCACTCGGTCCGAATATACCCCACTTAGGGTGCGATCTTGCTGCCATAAACCATATAGGTAGTGTATGCGAGATTGCGAAATCAACTGGTTGTTGAAAACCGGATGGGAAGAGCCATAATCTTAACCCGATAGAGGTAAGCTTCCTTGAAGGTTCAATCATATGGGAAGATAAGGAAGGCACCCTCCATTAGGGAGCTGAATTGTGTAAAAAGACGTAAATATCATAAGGTTGTTACTCATGGGAGTATTAAGACTTGTGATATTTATGCGACAAACCTGAAGAGGAAATAATACAAGCAAAAAAGATAAGACGAGATCAATGGGTCGATGTACTAAAATAAAAATACTTCCTGCGATTTCTTCGTACAAAAATGAGGCAAGATAAGACCTTTACATATGAAGGCAAAATAAGACCTCCTAAGTAAATTAAACAAACCACTGATAAATTCGCATGATTGTTTATTACAAGGAACATAATAAGAGGCAAGTATGGGAATTAAAACAACAATGTATTATCTTCCTTGTAACAAACAAATATGCGAAGGCTCAAAATATGTTGAAATAAAGAAAGGAAATAAAGAATGCTTAACAGTAGCATCTTATTCAAAATACTTTTCAGACTTTAGCACTGGATCCAAGATTTTCAATCTCAGTACCGGCTTCATTAGCAGATTTCTCTTCTTCTTGCTGAATTTCTTCATCATCTTGATCTTTTTCATCATCGCTTAAAAAGTCAAAATCACTATCTGGCTCAGGATATTATTCATCCGCACTCACATTGCATACGGGGAGTTTTACTGCTGGAAGAGAGTTGCTTGAGAGAATTCCATCAATAACAGATTGGGCACTAGAGTGGCCTTTGCGAATAGCTGCTCTTTCGAGATTTCTAGCATTTATCTCTAGAAAATTCTTCTGAAATGCAAATCTTCTTCGTGCTCTGCTTCGAGACGCAGAGAGAGAGAGCTCAAGGTTCCCACGAGATAATTCCAGATTTGCATATTCTTTGCGAACCTTGGATAATTCATAATTTAATTGAGCAACAACAGACTTGTGCGATTTTTCAGAATCTACAAAGAATAATAAATAACCATAAATAGAAATAAAGAATTAATATTGTGCGAAAAAATGCTAAGAAATCATAATAAAGAAGTCAACCCTAGTTGACTACCTTGGAAGAATTTGGAAAAAGCAAGGGTATTGTCCTTCATACTTTCCATAGCCTTATCAAATCCATCACCAACTGAACCACTGAGACGGGAGCAAATTTTCTTTTCTTCAGAAGAAAGAGATTTATTCTTTTTCTTAAGAATGTCATAAGAATTCTTCAATTGACTGTATTGTTCTTGAAACTGATTCTTCTTCACAGAAAGACTTATATTATTCTGAATCAGTTTCTCATTCCGGGAGCTTAAATATTTAAGCGAAGTTTCGTACTTCTCCTTCAGTACGGGAAGAGTTCGCGCTTGGTTTTCATTTATTTCATGAAGAATTGAATACTAATGTGAAAACATTGCTTCTTTCTTCGAGAAAGATAGTTTCTCCCTAGAAAGGGTATGGTTTTCTTCTGATAAAGTTTGATGAAGTAAATCAGCATCGCGTGACAATTTAGAAAAATAAGATATTTGATCACTAAGAAAGTCAATTTTTTGAGTGAGACGGTCATTTTCATGGGAAAGATTGTCAATCTTATCAAGTGAATATGAATATTGATTATTTAATTGATTTAGTTGAGACTGCAACTTCGCGTTATTCGCTTGGGTATCTTCAGCAAGGAATTGAAAGTCATATCTCTCATTCGTTCACTTCTTGTCTAAATCTTAACAAATGCACGAAGAAATTTACAAAAATGAATGTACGCGAAGGAATACAGAATACTTTAAGTGAGTCAAATATAATAATAAATACCTCTAATTTTTTGATTTTCGCTGCGAAGATTTTCAGCTTCAAAATTTGAAATTTGGAGTTCTCCTCTCAGCCTTTGTGTTTCGTTTTCCAAAGAAACATTTTTCTACGAAAGTTCCAACTGAGAACAATGAGATTCAAAATGCTTTTCAGCAAGCATTACACAACGATGAGAATCCTAAAAAGGAAACGATGAGGTTAGTATGACTTGGAAGTATTATTAAAGAAGATAAAGTTAAGGTGCGACGGATAATTACCAGAACATCTAGAGCAACATGTAAACTCGGGTCAATTTGAGAAAGGACCTCATCCCTTGAAACTTTATCAACGGGAAATTCATGTAGAAGCTTGCTTAAGGCAGAACAGGAGCGAAGCTTGCAAGTATCATCAGTTAAAGATTGGGCAGAGTTGATGACATCGGATAGAGTTTGAGCAACAAGTTTTACACTATTCAAAGGAAAAGAATTTAGTAAGGAAACAGAAGAATGAGTAGTAAAATCTGTTGGAATGGGGGATTTCTTTTGAGAAAGGTTCGGTTGAGAGATAGAGTTAATGGGTGAAGAAAAAACTTGATTTGCATGCGATGGAGTCGCAGAGGCAACATGAGGAGTGCTTTTTATTACTTGGCTAAGAGAAAACTCCTTATTCACAGGAGACTCTTTAAAAAGTTCGTCATAAGTAACATAGGCATTCTCATCCATAAGAGGATTTGTTGGTGAAGGAGTAGCAGAAACATTATTCTCATAAACCTGGGGAGATATATGGGTGACAGAAACATCTTTTTCAAGAGTTTGACTTATTACCGGAGTGATAGAAGGACTAGTATGCGAAGGCCGAACTGTGGATACAGGAATAACATCTGTAGCGCTAAAATCTAGAATAGAAAGATTTGAAGAGAGTGGTATGGGTTTGCGAGACTTTTTAACTTTCTGCTTCTTACCATCAACCATCTCAGCATCGGAAGCCTGCGAAAATAAAGTAGATAAGTAATAGAAGCGACAATATTGTTTTAAGATAATTGGGTATTCCTTACTTCATTATTATGCGAAGCCTTCCTCTTGTGAGATTCCGTATTTTGAGATTCATTATCAATGATCGGTTTCTTCTTCTGCGATTCCTTATTTTCACTTGAAGAAGACTTGGGTTTTTGCATGATTCGAAGAGCGCTAATGGAAGAGCTTTTCTTGCGAAAGTATGGGAATTAGATCATAAAAAATAAAATAAAATTAAGAATGGTTAAAATCAGTAGTCATCGTGAATAAAGGAAACAAACTTTGATTCAGAGTTCATGGTGGAAAAACAATAGCAGAAGAAATCAGTGACAGCAACGGAAATCAGTAATAACAGATGAAGATGAATAACAACAAGAGAGAGAAGATAAATGATGAAGAAGGAAGAGATTATTGTGAAAAACCCTTAAATAGATGAAAAGAAGTAACCGGTTGAAGACGGTTCAAGCCGGTAAAAGGGAAGAAAATCGAAACGTGTAGAAAGGAACTTGAAACCCGGATAACTGTCGACAAAGTATAATGGAAAAAGATAGGCATGTGCGATTTTCAAGAGGAGAATTTCTCATATCGCTCACCCTGAAGAATAAGCAATATGAGAAGAGGCAAATGTAGAAGTTAAATATCGCAAACGATAATAATTACGCGAAGTGAAGAATACAACCTGAGCGAAGAGGATCGCACATAGCAAAGTTGAGATGACACACCAGATAATGTCAGCAAAGTCACGAGTAAAGTGTGAAGAATTATGCGAAGAAGTATGCTATGCGAAGATGAGCGATTGTATATGAGCGAATATGTCGCATAGTGATCCCGAAAATAATGGGATTCTTAGCTGTCATCCACTATGTAAATTCCTATATAAAGGAGAAAGTCATTGTTTCTGGGAGAATTCTAGGATAAGTCTTGAAAAAGAAATAGGAAGAGAGAGAAAGTAAATTTAGGTTTCAAGTAGAATTGTTGTAATACTTGAATCATTCTTGTAAACATTCTTAATTTTTAGTTAATAAAACAAGAATTCATAATGATCACCTAGAAATTGAATCAGTTATTGTGGAGTGTAGTTGTAAGATTTCTACAACAACAGGCGCCAAGGGCAGTAAGTAGTCTGCAACTAAGAGCTACAACGGACAAAGCTAAAGCACTTATTTTTTCTTTGAAGGAGTTCTTTTTCCTCTACCGTAGTTTTCGTTGTTCGACACCCCTTCCCAGTTAATTCGTTCTAGTTCTTTATTTGCTTTGAGTTTGCCATGATTCTTCCCTATCTTAGCAAGGAGGTAAGAAGACATTGCTGAAGGTATAGAATAAGTCGAAAGAATATCTTGACTTACTTTCTTTGCCTTCTTAGTTTGTAGAACAACTATCTTCTGGTAATCCAACTCAAACTTCAAAAATTCATCCTCGCAGTTTTCCACCATATTGGCTAAACTCTTGAGGTTTCTGACGGGCTTACCATTGAAAGCAGTGACCAGAAGACTATTGGAGACAATATCCTGATACCCAATGTTAATGTCCGCTGCAAGCACTTGGGAGATCACAGCAAGCTGTTCGTCTTCGTATTGTACCATCCCATTCCAGTACTTGTGTAACAGTTTCGGATGTATGTTATGTTTGATATTTCTTCTCTCGGAATGGAGAAACGGAAGGGACACAACTGTAAAGACAAAGCCAGCAACAATGTAATATGAAGGAGTTTGGACGTTTACTGGGATGAGTGGTATGCAAGTAGATAATTTAACATTAACGTCGATAGTTTTTGAATCTCGGATTACCTTAACAATGGCGTTATCTCCGGTGTATTTTTGAGAAACGAGATAACTGAAACCGATACGTTCTCCATTCGTAAACAGGACTGTTCCATCATTCCCAATATCAAATCCGTCAAAGCTGAGGATAACATCATATGGCTTCAAAATATGAAATTCTGGGGATGTAGGTTCAATTCTTGAAACAAGGATACCCTTCTGGTTAGAACTCATTCCCATTGCCATACGCAAATCAGGATTTTCCATCGTCTCCCATTCAAACCCAAGAGTTGGGAAACCTGTATATTCCTCTTTCTTTTCATAATCTTGGATGAAGTGCATAACAACATCCGTTGGTATAACATAACCCATGTTCTCTACATCCTTGTTCGCACTGGAGTGGAATGCAATTCCCACGCACTTGCCCTTATCATTAAAGCCGGGCCTCCAGAGTTTCCTGAGTTTATAGCTGCATCGATCTGCAATCCCAGTAACTCAGAGGAACCTTGTTCATACAAGAACATCTCTATGCGGGACACAACGCCACTTGTGACAGAAATTGTATCTCCACCAACTGGGTAGCCAACAACAGTGATCGCATCTTGGAGAGCAGGCAATGACCCAAATTCTATCGGTGGAACACCTTCCCAAAACTCATCATCTTCTACTGTCAGCATCGCTATATCACAATCGTTCCCAATAGCTAGCACTTTCGCCAAGTACTTCACGTCAGACCCACGTTTCTTGAGCTTCACCTTAGTATAATGCTTTACAGCGCGGGCACTCGTCAGTACCTTTCTCCCGCTTATTATAAAGCCACTACTAGTTGAGGCGTATTGTCGCACTCGTTGCCATGGAAGTGAATAGTTTGGTGCAGAATGAGCACAAAACACCTTGACCACTGCATCCATTAATGGGGTCACCTTCGTTACGTCCTTCCTTGCAGCAGCAGAAGGATCGCTGTTAGTACTGGCTTTAGAAACTGCAGCCTGCGAGAAATCTCCAGTGTTTTCTACAACCTTAGTAGTCTTTCTCTTTTTTCCGATTGGTTCTATAGATCTAGTCATTCTTCCTGTTGTGTAATCAAACTGCTCCTCAAATTTTTCCGTTTCTTCTTTCTGTATCCCAATAAAAAATTGTTCTCTCTCTATGATTGACTAGGGTATGACCCGTGCCATAACGGCACGGGGCAATAAGTTCTTTTTGGTGTTGGTTATATATCGCCTATCGTTTAAATTGATTGTCATTTTGTGTTAAAAAACTATTTAGTGCAATTTTTTTCGAAATTTTGAAAAGTTGAATGAAAGCTGGGAACTCTTCTTTGATATCCCTAAAAAGTTTTATATCTGTATTAATTCTTGGAATTGCTGACTGTTTTCAAAAACAAAAACAAATATTGACTGTGTTCTTGTAGCAATGTATAATTGGCATGGTTACACATTAGTAATATTCGACCCTGTGGTAAAAAAATTTAATCGGTTAGGTTAATATAATTTACGGCCATTAAACATGTCATTAGCATAAATATGATAATTAACAATCACCATATGTATAAATATTTCTTGGAGAGTATGGGAGTTTGTTGGTTACATCAAAATAATGTTCGAGCAGTGTTGTGGGAGTGGGGTGATAACTTGTGGAATGTTTGGAAAGAGAGGAACAATAGATGCTTTAACAACAAATCAAGAAGTTTTAAGCAGTTGATTATCGCAGTGAAGTGCTTATTCAGTTGGTCTCTAAATACCGATTTGTTCAAGGACATTTCCCTATCTACAATCATTAGTAATTGAGAAGCGGTTATTCAAAGCTAATGTTTGTATTATCTCTTTTTTTCTTGTATTCTGTTTGTCACTATTTTAGTGACTCTATGATCTTTTTAATGAAATTATCGTTTCTGTCAAAAAAAAAAACAATCATCATTCCCTACAATGTTCTAGGTAGACGTTAGTCTCTTGATAAAAAATGATAACTATATATTCATGGTTTAAACTAACATCTGAAAAATGCCCAGCTTACAGTGTCACAAAAAAAAGAAAGATAAAAATGTAAAACATTGAATCCTACAACATTCCCTTGAATATTAGTGTCCTTAAATATTTCTTAGCGGTGAGAAATGATGTGCATGATGAAATTGCATACATCATATGTCCAGTATGCTTTTCCTTGAAAACCAATTAATAACACAATTTTATTGTCTTACTAAATAGTGAAAGACTCGCATTAAATAAAATGGAAGATCCAAACAAAAGAAATTCGCCCCTCTAATCGATAAATGATGTATAGGATAATTTTTCTTTGTCAGCATATGCGTCTGAGACCTAAAAGTAAATAAGAGACTTAGTCCAAATACCAATGGTATGAAAACTTGCAAATGAAACTTATATTACACCTTGACCTAAGAATACATAAGAGACCTAAAACAACCATAGTTTTATAATTGCTAGCACAAAATGAACATGACATTACAGCTGAATATTAAAATATTTCTTAAATCGACCTCTACTAAGTGTAAGGTATTTATAAGAGTTTGGCTAACTAGTTGGTATTTTCAATCCATATGATACCAACATGTACACGACTCTAATCCAACTAAGAGTTTTAACTCTCCAATAGCAGTAGCAATACAATTAAAAATGTTATTTACCGACCCAAGTTAAGGGCATAAGAATGAAACCATCGTTTTCTTCGTCATTTATTTTCACTCCATGTAAATCCTCTGATTCTGGCCTGAAGAAGTCAAAGTCTAATTGGACAATTTCCTGTCCATAGAAGAAAAAAATACAAACAAAGAGAAATTAAATGGTATGGTAGTAAAAAACACTAACATAAGAATAAAAATGAATATAAAGAAGGGTCCAGATTAATTCACATGTTAATTTTTCTTAAGACAATGAATATAGAGTTTTAATGTGCATTGGTAACTCATTTATTTGGGAGTTATTCCTCCCATTTAATGTCAAGTCGTTTCTTTTATTTTAAATTAAACGCCCTTTAACTTAACTTTTAATTTAATCTATTTTGTATAGACATTTTCAATCTATATTTTAGGTATATAAAGAAGGGTCCAGATTAATTCACATATTAATTTTTCCTAAGACAATGAATTTAAACTTTTAATGTGCATTGGTCACTTATTTATTTGGGAGTTATTCCTCCCATTTAATGTCAAAACGTTTCTTTTATTTTAAATTAAACGTCCTTTAACTTAACTTTTAATTTAATCTATTTTATAATCAAATTCCTTTTATCACACATTCATCATTTGCACAACTTCATTCTCAAGGTATGATTCACTGTTGTTTTGGTTGATTGAGATAATTGTTGTTAGCTTTTCCCTTTAATTTTTTGTTTAACATGAATGGTTTAATGGTACCTCACGCCTAATTTTTGTTCATTTATGCAGTTTGATTTATCTTTGTTTCTTTTCTTTATTATTGTATTTTGTTATCTTAATTTTGTTTTTTCATTTGCAGTCAAAAAATACAAACAAAGAGAAATTAAATGGTATGGTAGTAAAAAAATACTAACATAAGAATAAAAATGAATAGATGGCAATCATATCTGATCAGTATTCTTTGACTGCAAATGAAAAAACAAAATTAAGATAACAAAATACAATAATAAAGAAAAGAAACAAAGAGAAATCAAATTGCATAAATGAATAAAAATTAGGCGCGAGGCACCATGAATCCATTCATGTTAAACAAAAAATTAAAGAGAAAAGCTAACAACAATTATCTCAATCAACCAAAACAATAGTGAATCATACCTTGAGAATAAAGTTGTGCAAAGGATGAATATCTGATAAATGAATTTGATTATAAAAGAGATTAAATTAAAAGTTAAGTTAAAGGGCGTTTAATTTAGAATAAAAGAAACGATATGACATTAAATGAGAGGAATAACTCCCATATAAATGAGTGACCAATGCACATTAAAAGTCTTAATCCATTGTCTTAGGAAAAATTAATATGTGAATTAGTCTGGACCCTTCTTTATATGCCTAAAATATAGATTGAAAATGTCTATATAAAAGAGGTTAAATTAAAAGTTAAGTTAAAGGGCGTTTAATTTAGAATAAAAGAAACGTTTGACATTAAATGGGAGGAATAACTCCCAAATAAATGAATGACCAATGCACATTAAAGTCTAAATTCATTGTCTTAGTAAAAATTAATATGTGAATTAATATGGACCCTTCTTTATATGCCTAAAATATAGATTGAAAATCTTAAATATGTAACTCAATCTAGACTATTCTTTATATGTCAGAAATGTAATTGAATAACTTAAATGTGTGCCTTAATCTGGCCGTCTTTTATGTGTCCAAACTGTAGATCTCCGTCCAAATGGAAAAACACCATTGTCACTTATAATATAGATCCTTTAATTCCCATATATATATATATATATATATATATATATATATATATATATATATATATAGCTAGCTTGTAAAGAAACAGTGGTTTCCTATTTTTGGTCCATTTTCACATTAAGATGGGTTTCCCGTTTCCTAATCTAATTAGGAAATAACCTATGGGTTTATTATTATACGAACGGTCCTCAAGTTATAACCCCAAAGGTGTCACTATCCATAAAAAAAAAACCCATAATACACAAACCCCTTCAAAACAAAAGTAACATAAAAACCCCAAAGAATTTGATAAAACCAATTTTGGTTTCATCATAAAATTTGATGAAACCAATTTTGAAATTTGGGGTTTTTGTATCAATTTTTAAAACTTTGGTGTTTTTGTATCAATTTTGTTTAATATGGAGTTTTAATGGATACCAACATTTGAATGGGGTTTTTGTACCACAAGTTTGGTCACCTTGGGTTTTTATAACTATTTCTGTTATAGAAAGTCGTAGTTAATTGTACTTGATCTGCTATATCCACCAGCTACGGCTCTCTCTTTTCAGGGATCTTGATCAACATGAACTGTCTAAGAAAAGCATTAAATTTTTCCAAGTCAAAGTTAGCATGAGATAGACGTGTGGGTGCAAAATACCACATACCTAATAGTAAGGCAAAGATATATATTTGATAACAGGCGAATATGATGCGCTCTTTACATATCTGTTGACGAATGAGATAACGTCACCAAATCACACAAAAAGTGTGAAGATCAGCGCGGCAGTTACAATTTGAGCGCGACAAATATAATGAAGATCCGAAAATATGGGCTTTATTAGCTGTCCTCCACTATGTAACCCCTATAAAAGGGACCAGAAGTTATTGTAAAGAGGGGAGATATTTTTGAGAGCTGAGATAAGAATTTTAGGAGAGAGAAAGTTATTTTGTTCTCCAAGTTAGTGTTTTCATACATCCATATTGTATTTGTTCTATCTTTTAATGAAATGATTTAGTGTTTCCCTCATGATGTCTTAGATTCATCTCATAGTTTTACTTGAATGTTAGTTGTAGGATTTCCTGGCGCTAGAATACAGCTTGGGTGATGATGAGGGATGATCCCTGCCTGTGAATTTCGTTAAAAATGGTTTCAAAACAATCGTCATTCTTACATTCAAACTAAAAATTTCATCATGGTTTTTGTCAGTTTTGAGAGTTTCTGAGTTCTAGATCCAAAGAAAAGAGTCAAAGTTTTCACTTCAGAGAAGGAATTTTTTGTAGTAGAAACTTTTCTAAATCTCAACAGGTTATTTCGTACTTTGTGAATATAGGATATTATTTCAGGATCAGAGATGGTGAGAATAGTATCCAGAGCAGAGCATGTGAGTGCAACCAGGAGGAGTAGGCGAATCTCTAGAAGAAGAGGAGGTGAAATTGGTGAATCATCAGCGATGGGTGAAAGAAATAATTAAGTACAACAAATCCTATCACAGATCTAGCGTGTGCAAGAGGAAATAATGGCTGCAATTATGATGAGGTAAGTATGCATACAACAGACATATATACGGTGGAAGAACACGAGGAGAGAACTCAGGAAGAAAGGCCAACCGAAGGAATCGAAGAAAAGATGACAATAGGAGAACTAAAGCTACAATTAGTTGAAGAAAGGAGAAGGGAAGAAGAAGCAAGTGCGAATTTAACGCGCCAAAATGCTGAACTAAGGGAGGAAAACAATAGGTTACAGGAGCAAAGATCACGTACACCATCCAGGACAACACGTGCGGCTTCAACGTCAAGGACAAGCAGGAGCATGCCAAGGCATAGTCGATCAAATAGTAGAGATAACCGCGTAGATCAACCATTGAATAACAACTTTATTGAACATCATAATGTAGGTGACAACATGCAGGAGCAATTCGGTCATAACCGCATGGAACAACATCACATAGAAGATCGATACGAACCACATGGCGAAGATAATCGCGCTTATGATGATGGAGAAGAAATAAGGAAGAAGCAAGAAGAATACTGCAAGGGAGAATCTAGATACCTTATCGTAATCAACATTATCAACAAGTTGAAGACCTAGAGGGCGATAATGAAGCACATGTTAACATCAGAAATGAAAGGAGTAGGCGTAGGAGGGAAGAAGCAGAAGAGCGAGAGTTTCAAGAAGCAGTACTGATAGACACATTTTTGTGTCTACGTTGTCCTTAATTTTCTGTATATTGTCGGCACTCAATTTTGTACCTATTATGGTGTTTTATGTGTTTGTAGGGAAATGACATTTTTGGAAAATTCGGCTCGAAAAATTACTCGGAGCACCACCGGATGACATTTGCTAAACGGACCCCCACCTTGGATAAGGGGCACCTCAAATGATAAGGGGAACCCACATGATATTCACACCCCAAGCATCTGGTTAAGGGGAACCCTTTTCTTCCTTGTTTGAATCTTAGTTTTGGCGGGAAACTGGGTTTTCCACCTGCAACATATTTTGCTTTGGATTTGGAGGAACTGCAGTGAGATTCAATGGCTAGAACTGTATGGCTAGAACTGTATGATCAATGGTTTCGACCAGAATTGGATATAATGGTGGAGTTAAAGAAAATCAGAATCTCGGGTTTATCTTCAAATGGAAAGCTCTATTTGCAATTCTGAGGAGTTTGAGCGAGACTTAATCACTGGATTTGGTTGGGGACGACTTGTTTTGACCTAACAGAGATGGTATGGGCTTTAGAATCGATTAGATTTGGCTGGATGATCAGTTTGAAGTGAAACAGGAAAACAGAAAGTCAGCTTTCAGCGGCGATGATTTCTGACATGATTTCGAGAGAGTTTTTGTTGGACTTCCTCTCGGATTTTGTTAGATTTTGGGCTTGGGCCTATTTTATCCAAAAAGGGATGGTAATGTGATTTGATTCGACAAAATAGAGTTGGTTACGTGAATTTGGGTGAATCAGAGCACGAGAATATCTCGAGTTGTTTTTCTTATTTCCCGTGTATAACTGGAGGATGGCGTGTGATCGGAGAGAGTTTAACTTAATCTTTGGCGTGATAGTAACATGTTTGGAAAGTTCCAGCTGCCATGGACGCATGAGAGAGAAGAATAAGGGATTATTTCCTTAACAGAGTAGAGGAGAATAATAAGGAGTAATGGAGGATTATGTGCAGTTATTACAAGTTGTTCTTGGTGTTGTTGAGTATAAAAAGGGTTCCTGAGGTCAGAGAAATGTTTATGGAGAGTTTGGGATAGATGCTGAGAGAAAAGAAGAAGTTGCAGACAATCACCATTGCTGCAGCAAAGAAGAAGAGGAAAAACACATAACAGCATATATAGACAGTCCAGAAACCGTTGCCAGTACTTTCAAATTCCATATTTTTGTAACAATTTCTATAACAGTTATTTTGAATTCGCAACAGTCTGTTAGTGTTTCTCTATAACAGTGGGTTTTGTAACAATTATAACTGTTACAAGCACACTGCTTTATACCTTTTCTCCTTGCAAACACCTTTTTGAGCAATGAAAAACTCCTTTGAGCGTGTTTTCACCATGTGGAGCTAGAACCCATCACTGAGACGGCGGAGGAAGTCAAATTTTACGAATGGGGTAATTATATTAATTTTTTTTATGACTAATTGCACAGTTATTTAATTGAAATTATGATTATCATTGAATGGTTATCATTTTAATTGACGGGTTATGCTTGCTTAAATATTTTGATATCCCATGCCTTAGATTTACATCCATTACTTTTGAAATCTATGCCAGGCAATGAATAAGAGTCAATGAAATTTTATATTATGAGTTATTATTGTTTAGAATTGGTATTTGAACTGCATGAAATTGAAGTTTCGTGGAATCCCGAGTCCCGATCATCTCTTCATCCTGTGACAATATTTGTATATATATTTTCTTATTTTTTAGTACGTTTTATATTTAAGCCTAAAATCAATTCAAACAAAGTCCGAGTAAACGACAACCTCTTACCACTATCAAAATTCGATCAACTTTTAGCGTCGCCGACGTGGACTTGTTTATAGACTTGTTTATAGATGGTATTTCTTGTTTGCTTTCCGATTTGGAACTAAGCTAAAGAAAAAGAGAGAAAGTGCTGAAAAGAAAAGCGAAGCCAAAGAAGGAAGCAAAAGATGAATCCAAAAGGAGTGAAGAAGAAGATTTTGTATATAATTATTTTATTTTATATTTAGAAACTGTAAATAGGATTTTATTTTTGTAATTTTTCGTTTTATTTTTGGACTTTATGTTTTTGGGACATTCTTTTGGACATTATTTTTAAAACCCCAAGGAAGGGTTAATTTAAATAAAACTGTTGTAGGGAAGGACGACAGTTACGATACTGTCTCGGCCCCTCAGGTTCGTAATTGGAGTCGGTGGCATGAGTCGACTTCAACGGTTCATCCCCCCCCCCCCCCTCGTCAACGGGTTTACTGGATGATTTTGTATGCATATATATTGAGGAATCGAATACGGTTTTTTAAATTTCTAGTAAAGGGCAAGGCCTGGCCAAATTAAATAAGGACTCGGATTTCATCACCGTTTCCTTCTTTCCCGCCTTACAAACACGTAACCTACGCGAACCTAAGCCTTAAAATTTGGACTAGAACGAGACCGTGGGGTAACGAGCTTAATAGGAAAGTCGTTCCAAAAATATTGGTTGCTCTTTTAAGTATACTTCGAAGTTCATGATGGTTTCTGTAAGTTGAATGCTCTGCCTTGTAATGCCGGTGAGGCCTTGGGTATCAAAGATCCACTGAGCTTCCCTCGTCTCTATTTAGCTTTCTTTAAACTCGGATTGATTCCAGAGAGGTTTGCTCAAATTGTAACGAATTCTCTTTCGAAAGAATAGAAGCTGGTGTAGAAACAATCTAAGTGGATCCATCATACTTTTTGTTTGCTAGATAAAATATACTTGTTGTGGTCGAGTCATCCTTATTTGTGCTTGTGTAGAATTCCTTTGCAGTTAGGATGTCAAACTGGTATTATAATAGCCATCACAATGAATATGAATATCCAACTGAACAATATGGACATTACTATTTTTATGACCATAGTGTGAACAGTGGTTGGGAACACCAACCTTTTGAAGGTTATGGCTCATACCATGGTGAGCCCAATTACTACCCACACGTACATCAGTCATACGAGCAAGAAGATTATAATACTAGTTCTTCGTCTCTAGAGGATACAATCAAACTTTTGAAAAGTAGTCCTTTTTATGATCCTTATGTTCCTATTCCTTCTCTAGAAGAGTCCCCATGGATTTAGCTGAGTCGACACATAAGTTAGCTACATGTAAGTTAACTGAGGTGAATAACGTAGTTATGGACGAAAGAACTACAACAAAGACTGAATATTCTTTAGAAGATATCCTCAATATGTTAACTGAAAACTTAGATCCAACACTAAGGGAACTTTCTTTAGAAGAGACCCTTGAGAGGATAGATGAGTCGACACGTAGACTTGAGTTAGAGACGAACGAAAGTATTGCTCGAAATAACTTGAATTGCCAATATAGTGTATCCAATAATACCCTTGAGAATAAAGATAGTTATTCACATAATACAGATAACGAGGTTAGAATTGGTAACACTACTTGTTTTGATGAGGTTCGATCTTTTTCATATTATGATGAGGATAATGTTGATGGGGAATCATACATATGTAGGCAGTGATCAGGAAATGGTTACTCAAGTTGAGCTTCATAATGATAGTATTATTTCTAGTCCAAATCCCGATAATTTTAATGATTATTCACCTATTCAAAAGGATGTGGATTTGACTAGAGATACCACCGTTTTAGACGATGTAGTTCATGATCCTTAAGTCTGCAGTGTGTTGGATAATACATTATTTGATATGCCTATCAGTGAATCGGAGGAAGTAATTATGATTAACACCTTAGTTAATGAGCCTATACTAGAAAGTTTCGCTGATAATCATTTATATGATTGTGATGATGGTTTAGAGGAAAGAGTTTACCCTGAGAATACTGTTTTAGAGTCTAGCGATTTAGAAACACTAGTCTTAGAAGACGATAAACTCGTAGAGATGAGTCAGGATGCATTACCTGATAATAACTTAGAAGAATCGATTGACCATTTTCAGGAATCCGATGATCTAGAATTAGGGAGATTGTAATTAGTCTATCTAGAGACATTGGAGACTCTAAGTTTGGGGGTGATTATCACATTCCTGGTGCCTTACCTTTAACTCTTAGAAAGTTCCATCGTGTAGGACTTGACACTTGTGCCTCAACCATCTTATAAGATTATCTTCATACACGTTTCCCGAACCTAATGATGTCCAGAAAGAATCTCAGTTGTTAGAAACCCATCCTCTGGTTGATGTGGTTGACCTAGGCTATGATACCAAGATTGACTTTGTTTTCCCACCAAAAACTTTTCTTTCAATTGTGGGAACTTATGAATTTCAAATGTGTCGGTTATTAAGTTTTGAGACTAAACCTAATTACTTTAGAAAATTAGGGTCGACATATTTGCTTAAGAATGACCACCACTGTGGTCAACTGTATGAGTCAAATCTGATTGACTTAGAGTACCCCCAGTTATTCAGGTTATTGTTATGTGCTTCTAAGTTCTTAGTTGAGTTTTTCCAGACTCTAGAACCTGAACCTTCGGATCTCACATATGAGGAAATGCAACCCATGAAAATATTTTATCTAAACCCAGTTATAGAACCTGAACCTGAACCACAACTAGATGTAGTTGTCTTAAACAGGAAACTAGACAAGGGTGTGCTTTATTTGTTAATTTTCTTGGCATGTTGCAGATTCCTTTTACTTGTGATAGTTCTATTTGGTTTTGGTGATCCACAGTTATTCCGGCTATTACTTTATGATTTTATAAGGTGACTAATCCTTTCTTAGTCTGGTTGAAGACTTTTGAACTTAGCACTTCTTGGGAGGTAACCCATGCTCATGCAACACGGTAATATTTTTCCTTAACTCTTTTCTTCAAGTGGTAACAGTTTCTCCTTGTTCATGCTTTTAATTTCATCTTTAGAACATTGAGGACAATGTTAGATTTAAGTTTGGGGGTATGGGAGAAACTTTTTAGTTGCAGTAAATAAACTCCAGAGCCTAGAAATTTATGTTTATTAAGGATGACACTAACCAATCTAAGTGGATGGAAGCATCTTGATTGTAGGAGTTTAAGAACCAATCTGATTAGATGGAAACATCTAAAGAGTCTATTCATAAAAGCACAGAGCTCAGGTGTTAAGAAAAAAAAAACATGGTAGTTTCGTCATATCTCGTTGAATCCTTTTCACTTCTGTTTTTATTTTATTTTCTTTTAAATATGTTTCTAAGTGATTTGGTGGGGTACACGATTCAAGTTGTTACCATTGCTAGGGTGAAATAGAGTGATTGAGATACACCTAAAAAAAACTGAGACCAGACCATCAGACCAACCGGAATAAATTCAATAAAGTCGACCACTAGTGCCCTTGTATATGCCAATTGTGTTGACGTAGAGTTAGGATTATCACCCGTTGGTCCCCTTGTATATGCCAGCTGTGTTGATATTAGTCAGACCGGTATCTCAGTCCATTAGGATAGGTTCATCCTAGTAGTGGCCTTCAGACAGATATGGGAAACACCGTTCACCTTAGTCAACATCAAAACCATCTACGTTTTTATCTACATCCATCTTCTTAAATCTATCCATGTGATTGGTTGACTCCGGTTATGATGTCCAGAAACTATCTGAGTAGAGCTCCGTCACTTATATATGAATTTTAGTATGCTTGAATGCAAACTCAAGCATACTAAACTATCTGAGTAGAGCTATGTCACTTATATATGAATTTTAGTATGCTTGAGTGTACAACAATTGGAATTTCACATCAGTGTGCTTCCTCCTGTAGTCAATGATTGTATGCCAACCAAGGAGGTCCTTTAGTGTTATCCAAGGTTCTGCATAAGTAGCTAGGGTTTGGAGTATAAGGTTTTGTGGGTACACCTCTGGTAAACCCTCCCAAGATTATAACTCGGTCACTAGGGCCACCTAGTTTTCTAGATTAGATTTGCTCGAGGACTAGCAAATAATAAGTCTGGGGGTTTTTGATAGACACATTTTTGTGTCTACGTTGTCCTTAATTTTCTGTATTGTTGGTACTCGACTTTGTACTTATTATGGTGTTTTATGTGTTTGTAGGGAAATAAACATTTTTGGGAAATTCGGCTCGATAAATTACTCGGAGCACCACCGGAGGACATTTTCTAAACGGACCCCCACCTTGGATAAGGGGCACCCTTTTCTTCCTCGTTTGAATCTTAGTTTTGGCGGGAAACTTGGTTTTCCAATTGCAACATATTCTTCTTTGGATTTGGAGGAACTCCGGTGAGATTCAATGGCTAGAACTATATGGAAGACTTGATCAAGCCTAACAGGCATTGTATGATCAATGGTGTTGACCAGAATTGGCTATAATGGTGGAGTTGAAGAAAATCATAATCTCGGGTTTATCTTCAAACGGAAAGCTCTGTTTGCAATTCTGAGGAGTTTGAGCGAGACTCAATCACTGGATTTGGTTGGGGGCGACTTGTTTTGAATCTTTTTATGACTAATTTCACGAATGCGGTAATTATATTTTTAGGATCATAATCTCACAACGATAATGTCTCAGCGAAATTATCAACTACACAACACAACAGCGTCGCAGAACAATTTTAGAAATGACACGATAAACGGCGTCAGCTAGAATCACGAGAAAGATGTGATAGTTCTGCGAAAATTAGAAAGCTTGCGAAATTAACATTTGTAAGGTTGCAAGAATGTCGCAAACCATACCCGAAAATAAAGGACAGATTAGGTGTCATCCACTATGTATTTCCCTATAAATAGTCGTTCAAGTTGTAAAGAAAAGAGAGAGATCTTTTTGAGTAAGAAACAAGTAAATAGGAGAGAGAAAGTTCTAGAGCAGAGTCATTCTTGATTCTTTATCTTTCTTGTAAGAACATTCAAAGATTAATCAATAAAATTAAGAGTGTAAACCTAAAATGAGTTGATAAAATGAAATCATATGAGGGGTGTAGTGTAGGATTTCCTGCAACTACATAATGGCGCTAGAAACAGGGAGGAGTTGAAGATTATTCTAGAAAAAGCTAAAGATTGATATTGAGATTTGTGAAAATTTAAGTGATTGATTAAGAATTTTTCATAATTTCTTGCAATTGTTAACATTGAAGAAATGGCTAGAAGAAGAAATACATCCGAACAACCGACTACTTTAGAAGAAGCAAAGAATTGCTGGAAGAGAAAGAAGTGAAATGGGAGAATCTACTAGAATGAGAATAATAGAGAAAATCAAATTCAACCAATTCAACAAACACTAGTTCAAGGAGGAATACAGATTATGACAGGGTGAGCATACACACTTGGCGATCAAATTCAGCAGAAGAATAGAAGAAGAGCAACAAAACAGAAATTATAGACAGGAAGAGAGAAATCAAGAAGCAGATGAAGGAATAATTCATGGAGATGAGGAAATTGGAGCGTTAGAAACATTGAGACGAAGAATACATGAAGAAAGAAGAGCTGAGGCAGAAGAACGTGCAAATTTAACAAGGCAAAATCACGAATTAAGGATGGAGAATATAAGACTACAGAATAGAAGATCGAGAAGTATTACAAAATCATATTCAAGATCGACTAGAAGAGAAATGAGGCGAAATTCACCCACAATCAATGCTGGAAACAATATTCAAGAAGAAATATCAAATCCTAATGAAGAATATCGCGAAAATAGAGAAAGAACTGATGATCGTTACGTTCCACAAAATGAAACTTTTGATGATGGGAAAATTGGAGGAAATCAAGAGAACGGACAAATCAGGACAAATAACCAAGATGGCGAAGGAAATCAAGAGGAAGGAAGAAGAATTTTACATGAGAGAAACTCAAAGAAATCAACAGACAATTGAAGAAGAAATTGAAAGACATTATGCTGAACAAGCACGTTTAATCTGCGAACGTGAAAGATTGAGAGCGGAAATGGAAGAACAAGAGCTTCAGGAGACAATTCGCCAGAACAATCATGACAATCGAGAAAGAAGGCGTACACAAAACCGGAATAACGTAATCTCAATGAGGAGTATGATAGAGTAAAGAGATGGCTGAAAGACAGCGAATTGAATTGATAAGAAATGAACAAAATTAGAGGGGAAAATGAAAGACATCATCATTTGCGAATTCAAGATAGGATGAGGAAGAGAATCGCAGAAGAAGACGAGATGAGGATAATGAAGAAGAATGCAAAATTTCGCGAGAGAAGATAGACATGAACGAAGAAGAGAGCAAAGAGACCAATGGATCAAGATTCAGGTGTAAATAAACAAATCTTGAAAGAATTAGAAGAAATGAGAGGAATGCTAAATAACAGAGGAGAAGTAGGTAGAAGACAATTGGATGAAGCAATAGAAGAAGCTGCGAAAACTCCATTTACAAGGGAAGTACAATTAGGAGGAATACCACCGAAATGCAATTTGCCCGCATTAACCAGCATTTTTGATGGAACAACTTGTGCAATTCACACATTAAAGCCTATGTGAGGTGCATGTTACAATGGGAAAATCATGATCGGTATTGTGCAAATATTTCGCATCCAGCTTAACAGGAGGCGTTAAAATGGTTTGAAGGTTTACCAAAGAACAATAACCTCCTTCAATCATTTGCAGACTACATTCTTGGGGCATATAAGTAATAATTCCTCACGACCTGGTATAGAAGTGTTTGGATTAAAACAAAGGATTGGCGAAAGTTTGAAACACTTGACTAAAAGATGGAGAACTATGTGTAGCGAAATGGCTGGCCGTGTAGATGAGATATCTCATATTATCATTTATCAATGCTATGTTTGCAACAAACCTATTGTATGTCCAAATTTTCAGAGTCAAGAATACGATTACAATGACTGAATTGCGAGAACTTCAAGAAGAATACATTGCTAGAGGAAAGGCAAAATGAAATGGAATCATATCCAGTTGCGAACACCAGCTCACAAACAGCGAATGCAAGCTTATTACCCAAGCTAATAAACACAGTGGCGAATACTTCGCAAGTACAACAAGAGAAGGTGACACAGTAACAGAAATTGGTAGCTATGGGGAGCCGAGATCAAGAAGAGTATGAAAGAGAAAGAAATTTCTACAATCGTGGAGGAAATAACAAGATTCAAAGACTCGATCAACCGCAAGAAACTTATGGAGGTCAAAGACAAAACTATAATAAGGACAAGGAGGTCACAAGGTAATATGGGAAGAAATCAAGATGCCACCTCTAAATGCAAGTGTGGAGAAGATATGGGAAGCTATAATTTGATGGAGAATATACCAACACCATGGAACATGGGAACGGAACCACCTCCAAACCACAGAAGTCATGAATTTTGTTCTTATCATCATTTTCATGGACATACCACAAATGATTGCAGAAATGTAAAAGAATTATTTTGAGAATGATAGATCAAGGAAAACTAAACGATTTCTGGTAGGGCATCCAATCTCAACCATTACCACCACCACCAGAACATCACAAAGTGAATACGATGAAAAAGAAAGAAACATTCTTCATAGAAGTTGGTGCAAAAGCAAAAAATCTATTCTGTCACTCTATCGTACATTCATATAAGACAATTGAAGATTTTCATGATAATGTTTTGAGTAGAGTGTTCGCAAGAGATAATGATGGAAGAGAAATTATGAATATTGCGAAAATCTCGCCACTAGAGGAATGGCAGAAACAGATCATTTCTTTTACCGCAGAAGAAATTCCCGAAGGAGAAGAGGTGCATGACAATCCATTGGTAATAAAATTAGAAATTAATCCAAAACCGAAAGAAGATGAGGATGATGAAGCTGAAGATTCATGGGCAATCAATAGAATTCTAGTCGATACTGGAAGCTCTGTGAACATCTTATTTTATCATACTTATAAAACCATGGGTGGAAGAGATGATGATCTTATACCATCAACATATAAGATATATGGTTTTAATGGTACTGCTAACAAGCCTAAAGGGGAGGTTACTATGCGAATTCCATTGAAGGGAATATCTTCTGAAATCTATTGTGTCGTTGATGTAGAATCACCCTACAATGCGTTAATTGGTCGACCTTGGCTACATGGGATTCTAGGTGTAGCTTCAACTTTCCACCAGTGCATCAAATTCCCTCACCCCAATGGTGTAGGAATCATAAAGGGAGATTGGGTTGAAGGAAAGAGTGTTACGAAACTGAGATAGAATCTTGCGAAGGAAGAGCAAACAAGAAGGAAAACTGGCGACACAAAATCAAAGATACAAAGAAGTGAGAGGTTGATGGTGGATACAATCGAAAGAAAGGAGAAGAGATGTTGCGAAATTAATGCTAGCTCAGAATAAAAATGATGAACATACCACTACCAAGGAAGCAGTAGCAGAAAATAATAAAGAAGCAGAGGATGGCAAAGGTAATAAAAACAAGAAATGTATGAATGATTAAGTTGTTGCGAACTCTCGCAATAAGTAAAATTCTCAAAAATACATTTGATTGAACAAAATTGAGATTGCGAAATTCAGATACAATATTGATTGCGAGACTCTCGCAGAGATAATGAATTTTACAGAAAATAATCAGAAAGAATGACAAAAGAGAAAGAGGCGAACCTTTATGGCGTACACCCTAGTTCGCGAATACAATTTCGCAAGAGGCAAATGTAAGACCTAAAGTACGTCATATAAGGGGGTACCTGTTGCATGGCTCAGGGAAAGGCTACACCGCCACCGGAACCTGAGTCATGGAGATTTGGGGTCAATGAAGCCCATCCGGGAGAGGCACCTTGGATTCTCAGCTTAAGCATATGACTTAGGTTGGGCGACTAAGGTAATAAGGACTCTCCCAAGGAGTGCAGATCTGATCAAGGCGCCGAGGTACACGGTTGAGTCAAGAGTGCCAGGGACGTTTGAAGCGTACTTGCCATTCTTGACAAGTCTTGGCTTATACTGCACTCGGCCTGAAGAAAACCCCACTTAGGGTGCAGTCTCGTAACCATAAGCCCTATAGGTAAAAGGGATAAGAGGCTGCGAAAACAACTGGTTGTTGTTAAGACTGGATGGGAGGAGCTAACCTTGTATGGTAGAAGTACGCCTCCTTGAAGGGGCAACCAGGGGGAGATAAGGGCGGCACCCTCCATTAGGGAGCTGATAAGTGTCTTAAGACGCAAATGTCATGAGGCTTTTTATTCGCAAGGTATTAAGGCTTGTCATATTTGTGCAACAATCCTGAAGAGGCAATAATACAAAAAAAAGATAAGACGAGATCAATGGGTTTTCGCATGAAAGTGCGAAGACGTCCTGCGATTTCGTCGCAAGACGGCAATGTCATGGGGCTTTATTTTCGCAAGAATATTTAGGACTGTCATATTGTCGCAACATTCCTGAAGAGGCCATAATACAAAAGAAAAAGTTAAGGCAAGATCAATGGGTTTTTGCATGAAAGTGCAAGGACGTCCTGCGATTTTGTCGCAATGACAAGTGGTGGCATAATAAGACCTTTAATTAGGAAGGCAAAATAAGACCACACAGGAATGAGATTTTGAAAAGAAACCAAATTCACTTCGCACAATATTGCGAAGTTATACAATAAGATTTTTTTATGAAATCTCTCATTTGGATTCAAATAACAGAGGCAAGTATGGGAATGTATGAAATTAGAAAATGTTATTTGCTCCCATATTATAGATTTACTCAAAGATTCAAGAATTTAATGATTATATTGATTAACTGTATTATAAAGAAGAATTGTTTTAATTAATGCAGGTCAAAATGAAAGAGACACAAATATCAAAGAAAGAAATGAAGACTACTTCTTGGTTAATCCTTCATTATCTTCATTAGACTTATTCCCTTCTTCGTCTGCGTCAGAATTTTCATCACCATCAGAACTTCCATTACTATCAGATTCCTCATCGTCAGCTTCTCTATCAGAGATAATCAAACTGGGAGTATTCTGTGGGATTTCTTCTAAAATACAAGGATAATCAGAATGTGGGATATTATGATCATCACAAACCATTTGGATAGTTTGGTTGCGAAAATGCATACCATCATTCTTAAAATTCGCAACAGTGATCTTGATTTGATTCTTTAATCTAGAATACTTGTCGTTGCGAGAAGAAAGATTCTTTGCGAGTTCCTCCTTTTCAGCTTCGAGTTCCTCAATCTTTCCATGATATTTATTTTCAGAATCTGCAAGCAAAAGACAATCAATTATTAACTTGATGAGAATTCATAAGAAGCAAAAAATTAGTAAAGAAGAGCAGCTAGTAACCTTCTCTGTCAGAAATCATATCTCTAATCAAGGCTGTATGTTCAACTTGGAGACTAACATTTACACCTAAATCTTTTCTAGCATCATCTAAGATTTTCGCAGCCCAAACAAATTCATCCTCACTACTTATAAGAAGACGAGAACGAATTTGATTTTCCCTTTCGCAGAGTTCGATATTCTTGCGGTTAGCTTCATCTCGTTCAAGTTGAACTTCAAGAAGAGCCTCTTGGAATTTCGCCAAAGCCTTGGCACCTTGATCAGAGATACGATCCTTATCATCTATGAGACCGCTAATTTTGGTTCTTAACTCATTGGTTTTCTCTTTAGAATCAAGAAGGAGACGCTTAAATCGTTGGCTAAGCCTAAACTAGATCTATGATCAATTTCTAAGAGGCGAAATTTAGATCTAAGCTCATTTAGAGAAAGAGAGAAATTCTATCATTTGAGAAGCTATTTAAGGAATTGTTAAGACGCTCAAGAAGGGTATCATTATCCAAGGCATTAGGAAATGAACGAAGAAGGGTAGCTTCATCAGAAAGACCATAAATGTCTGCAAAAAGGATCATTTAAATAAGATAAAACAACAGGATGAATGAATAAAGAGAAAAGTAACATACCGTAAAGCTGATTATTAGCTTGCTGAAGACTAGAAATTTTGTTCTTATACGAGGAAGAATCAATTTCTAATTGTCTTTTTTCTCGCGAAGACCTTTAACTTCAGCTTCCAATTCTTCATTCTTTTTGCGAAATTGAAGATTCTTCTTTTCAAGATTTTCACGTCTTCTCTCTAGATCTGAGGCAAAGCAAAAGAAGCTTTTCCAGCCTGCGAAAAATATAAAAATATTAATATAGAAAGAAATTTTGATTATAACAATGAAGAAGTAAAAGGAAAAATATACCAGACTATTGAGAGAATGCAAAATCGGGAGTCACTGATCTAGAAACTCCACGAAGAGAGCTATCACCATCCAGTAAAGGAACATCGCAAAGAGTAGCGATAGATTTAGAGGTATTTGCGAATTGGATATCTCTCATTCCTTGTAGAGAATCAAGAAAGAGGCCAGATAATTTAGCCATAGAAGATTCAGGTGGAGAATCTTCGCTCGTAGAAATATCATCGTTGTCCTCATCACCCTTATCACTTTCAGAATTTTCGTGAGGAGGGATATTTGAAGGGGAAGAAGAACGAACTTTACTTTTCTTTGGAGGAGGACCAGTTGATTTTTCCCTGCGAAGAGCACCTTTACCTTTATCACCAATCTTCGCAACATCAGCAGATTCTTCTACTTCAGCAATAAACAGATATAAATAAGAAATGGAAGCATGGAAGTAACAGTATTATTTAAAATCATAAAAGAAAATTTCTTACCTCATCTGTGTATGAGGGAAGAGCTAACAGAGTACTAGATTTCCCAGTCCTGTTATAACTATCTTTCAGTTTTTGGGTCTGCAGAATGTCGCAAGAGTTAGCGAACAGAATAGTAAAAATAAATAAAGAAATATAAAATGAGTTAAAGGGGAGAAAGATACCTCTTTCTCCTTTTCGGGCCAAGAGAAAACCCAAGGTTGATAAGCAGCGAGATTCGCAGGAAGAACATTTGACCCAGCAATGTAGGGTCTCTTTAGCATTAAAGGAAAAACACACCATTTATCATCTTTAGATTGGCGAGGAGTTGTGTTTTTACCATAATGCCAGTTAATATCTTGCATGAGAACTTTTGCTTCATCAATGTTATCTTTCCTTTTTAAACGAATACCCCAACGAGTATTCTCTTTCTTCATGGAGATAAGTTCATAGTTTTCAAAGAAATTCGCCACCGTATATTTCTCAGCAACTATCTCTAGGTTTGCGAATTTAGGATCCCTAAGTTCTTTGGAGTACAGAGATCCTCTACCAGCACCACAATTAGCGAACTCTAGTATCAGACGGATGCAGTCCCCACTCAATTGGAAGATGGCTCGCGAAAATCCCGAATGAGCGAGAATTTCATAAAATAAAGGAAGATATGGGTTATAAAGAGGAATGGGAAGACCTGCGAGAATCTGACCTAGAGAAATTATGATTGATTGATCATCACAATATTGATCAGAGAAAAGCTTGACAGAAAGAATTGATTTGGCATTCTCACCAGGAATGGTGGAGAGTATGAAACCTTTATCAGCAAGATCTTTTTGGACATATTGCAAATTCTTCTCATATCTGTGACCACTTGGAGACATGTTTGAATATAGAGTATGGGAATGTATGAAAAGTAAAAGGATTGAAGGAAGAAAAAGTTAAAGCAGCAGAACTTGCAGAAGAATAACAAAATTGCAGAGACGAGAGAATAAAAATAGAAGAGAAAGTAAAAAGAAAAATAGAAAGAAGAGTAAGATGAATATATAAAGGAGATTTTTTTTACTCGAAGAAATAAACACCATTAAGACGAAGAGACGTGAGCGGTTGAAAAGTTGCGGTTATAGAAGACGTGTCAAGAAACAAATGGACGAAAGAATACATGTGATAAATGCAGAATATGAAAAGATGAGTAGCTGCGGCATTTTTTACATAATTCTCTACTTTGCAGAGAATGATGTGAGAAGAGGCAAGATGTAGGATTAGAATATCGCAATGACAATGTTTCAGCGAAATTATCAATGACACAGCATAACAGCGTCGCAGAACAGTTTCAGAAATGATAGAATACATGACGTCATTTAAGATCACGAGAAAGATGTGATAGTCTTGCGAAGATTAGAGAGTTTGCGAAATTAACAATTATAAGGTTGCGAGAATATCGCAGATCATATTCGAAAATAAAGGACAGATTAGCTGTCATCCACTATGTATTTTCTTATAAATAGTCGTTCGAATTGTAAAGAAAGGAGAGAGATCTTTTTTGAGTAAGAAACAAGTAAATAGGAGAGAGAAAGTCTAGAACAGAGACCATTCTTGATTTTTTTATCTTTTCTTGTAAAAATATTCAAAGATTGTTCAATAAAATAAAGAGTTTAAACCTAAAATGAGTTGATTAATAATGAAATCATACGAGGGGTGTAGTGTTGGAATTCCTGCAACTACAGATTCGACTCTAGCTTAGCACAACTAGTATCATACAGAATGTGTGGGGATTAGGTTTCCCAGTTGTTAGAGTTCTCCCTTATATAGTCTTTTAAATCAGGGTTTGCAATCAATATTCATCGTTAGATGAAAACCTGATTAGATTCAAGCTAATATTTCTCAATCGTTGGATCGAAAACTTAGCTTGTTACACACAAATGAAATGTTCAATTTTGGGTTTATGTAACCGTTACCAAACATTAACATTTGTTGGTTCAACAATAGTTAACCAAATGGTTAGCCATATGATCACTTTCATATCCACCATATTCTTCTTCACCATAACTAGTTCAAATGACTCAAATGAACTCGTTAGAGAGTTGTTCAATTGCTTAGATATTATGTAACTACACAAGACACAATCGAAGCAAAAACGGTTTGATTCACTCGAATCGGTTCATGAACTTTATAGCCATGGTTTGCAAAAGCATTCCTTAATTTATATAAACATGAGTTCAAGAACAACCGATTTTAGATATAACCTACTCAAGTTCACGGACTTAAGCTCACGGAAGGAGTTCACAAACTCCAGCAGAAATTCTCGGGTCGAGAACTTCCGCCGGTTCGCGGACTGAGTTCGCAGACTTAGCTCACGCCACATTCCATTTCTCTTTATCAACAAAGTTCGCAAACTTTGGTTCAAGGAATAAGGACTTATACATATGTGTGTTTCCACAACAGTGCTTATATCCTACCAATGGTTATGTAATCTAAACTCTCATTTCAATCATTGAAACATTCTAAGTGAACGTTTTACAGTCGTTATTCACAGAACATTTCTCGTCAGAGCAATTTTCAAAGTGATTGAAACATAACATGACTTTCGTCACTAGGTAAAGATGAATTTGGCTAAAGCGAAAGCTTACCAACACATATTTCGAGAAATAGATAGGCGAGTTAAACTCGGCTCGAAATAGCAAATGTGTATAATGAAAATCTATATATCAAAACGACTTTTTTCTCAAGAATAGGAGATAGAGTAGATATACTTTTGAGTGACAGATAAGTTCAAGTCTCCACATACCTTTTAGTCGATGAAGATCCACTGGTTCCTTGAGTAGTCCTTCGTCTTGTATGATGATTGCCATGGAGTCTTGAGCTCAACCACACTTTCTATCCTAGTACGATACCTTTAGCTATATAGGCTAGAAATCAAGACTTATAGTTTTGATCAATAACATTGACAAACATGCTTGAGATAGAAACGCATGCGAGTTCGACCGAGCAATGCTCTAACAATCTCCCCCTTTGTCAATTTTAGTGGCAAAACTATTAATACATATGGAATACAAAAAATAAATAAATTAACTTTTGTAGCTCCTATTCCACATGCCTAATCTTCAACATTACTCGAAATCTTCGTCACTTCCAAGTACTCCAATGATCCCAAAGTTTTAAGTTTAGCATCATCGTTGTTGAAAATCCGTAGCTATAACAACAAGAAAACAATAGTTCTCAATCATTGTTATACAGTGTCATAGTATCATTACACAGCGTCAAAGTCCAATTGTATCACAACTTCAACAACAATACTATGGTGATATGGATCACTCCCCCTTAGTCAATACTCTATCTCACATGGAAACCACTCCCCATTACATATTGATCCGAAAACCATATGTATTTGTAGTGTGAACTACACATTAATTCTCCCCCTTTTTGTCAATAAAATTGGCAAAGGTACAAGAACGGGATCCTAATGAAATTTCCGTAAGAGACATTTCTTGACCAAAAGAAAGCAAAAATATATCATCTTGTTTAGATGCAATCATAAAGCCGAAGCTAAATGCATTCATCAAGGAGTTTATAAAGATACAAGATAACCCCTATAATATTCCACATCCGCACTCCCCACAAAGATTTGACAATTAAGCGCAAGTTTAAAAGAACTCCCCCCCATTAAATGTCATTCCCGAAAGAACAACAAAGACGACCTTAATTTCAAAAGAAAAGAAGGATTTCTTTGGACATAAAAAATCACATACGAGTATGAATTTGAATCCAAAATACTCAATTAAATTAACCACAAGAGAACCCATGATTAATTTAATCGAAAAATGCTCAAACATAAGTGAACTTATGGAGACTTAAAAATATACAATTAGATTAATCACAAGAGAAACCATAATTAATCTAATCGAAATACACAACCAAACTAATCATAAAAGTAATCAATTTAATTGGTCATGCTCGACATAAGAAAACTTACGGAGCAACAACTAAATAACCAAACAAGATGATTAATTTAGTTGAAAATGCTCGACATAAAGTACCTCATGGAACAACAACATAGCTAATAAAAAATAATAAACTTGGTTGTTTAATGCTCAATATAAGACACTGTACGGAGCCTCACAGTAATACACAAAATATGGATCAGGGAAGATCAATTACTGCGGAATACACAAGGATTCATTCTATTTTCCATCACAATTTGCACCATGACATACAATAGACATAATCCTTGTAAAAAACATATTTTAACCTATATTCCATAAATAATTGACTTAATAGGCTTAACTTTTGTATTTGTCAAAAGTACATTCATTCTTTTATCGACATACGAAAGACTTTACTTTTGACAAGATATGGGATAGTCAAGTTCACGGTCGTAAACACACAAATCCCATAAACAATTTGCAATATATAAAACCATAAAGATTAATACTGCAAAAATCATCTTCCAAACAATTTAGAATTTAAACTAATAAATCTAAAAACATGAAGATGAAAAACGTTGGACATAGCTATGTGTAATCACAATAATGGATATTCCAAACTCTAGTTATTCTTCTAATAAAAACAAGAAAATATAAGATTTACTAGGCAAATAAAAGCAAATCAGAGTTCATTGAGAACCTCATATCTTTCAATGAATCCATCAAAGAAGGCGTCACTGATTTCCTTTAACTTTTTGACCGTAGATACACCATGTTCGTGAGTTAGAACACCAACGTTACGATCAACAACCCTAGAAAGCTGTCTAGATTTGACACAGTTCATGATGAGCTTCTTTTGATTCCGTATCAGAAGATTCTGATTAGAAAGCATTCTGCCCTGACCATCCAATAGTTAGTTTATTTGCAGTTGAAGATTTGCAAATTCGACCTTTGAATCGTTCTGAAAACTAGATAAATCCTTCACGGAATTAATTATCAATCCAGGAGTTGTGATCCTTTATTTCAAGCATCTTCGTAAGAACCAGTTCTTGGATTGATTCACGTCCTTGAGCGTCTTCCTCCATATCAAGATGCACAATCTCTTGAGATTTTGCAGAGTTCTCCATATAATTTTTGTTAGGGATGGAAAGACACAATATAAAGAAATATATATGTGTATGTAAACAGGAGAAGGAAACTCTTGTTTTTTGGAAACCCTATGAACTCACAATAAGACGCAAAGGTTCGTGGACCGGTGATACAAAAACACAAAGAAAATAAATAGTGTACAACATACTTACTTGAGCATTTACCAACAATTATCCTTGCATCTCTCAAGCTAGAAACAAGGAAAGGGTTACCTGAAATCAGGTGGTAGAGTGAGAAATATTCCCACTATGATTATTGAGAAAGGAGTTGTACATATCATCTGACAGCTTGATCTTTGTGCTCTTTGCCTTTCTTCGGTTGACACTCATCCCAGAAGAGTAAGACACAGGTTGTTTAACACATCCTTCAGAAGGATTTCTCTGAGGACTAAATCTAGGACCTCTTGCAATTGGTTCAAGAGGATCCGAATAGATAGGAATCCATTTTCTAGACTTTGATTTATTAGAAACAGTCTTATAAACACAGTGAATGCTTTTATCATCAACACAAGAATTTATACCACTAGAATGCATTTGAACCATGTACTGATTTATAGGAAAGAGATCATATTTATAAGGTTTCTGGTTTTCCGTGGGCATGCGATTCACAGTAATAGTCGACTGACTATTTGTTCCATTGACAGTGGAAAGAAGCAAATTATGAAGTTTAGAAATTTGTTTTCTTCTGGCAAAACAATGGATAGCATAGTGATTCTTTTTCCCACATAATGTACAGGTTCGTGGAGAGGCAATAAACGATACTTGTTTTAACTTCATAGCCATATGACAAGATTGCAAGTTATGTAAACCTTTCTGAACACAACCTTCTTCTGGAAGATCCTTCATGTACTTCAACCCATGAGAATTAGTTTGTACAGAAGATTTTCTCCTTAAGACAGAGTTTTCCTTTTCCAAGGTTCTGCACTGTTCATCGGCTAGAGTAAGGAATGTTTCTAGTTTATCTTTTTCGACACAAAGCCTGTTAAGCTCTGATGAATGCGTCTCGACCAAACATTTCTCTCTAATTGAGTCTTCCTTAACAATATTCTCAAGAACACTAATATTTTCACGCTGTAGAGTAGTTTCTTGGAGAAGTTTTTCAACTATAGAGTTCATGTTATCGATCAAGAGACTTTTCAAATTCATCAATAAGCTGATCATGATCCTAAAAATCAATGATCTCAATAGAATTTTTTGAAATTCTGGTGAGCTTCATTTCAGCTTTTTCCATAGTGCCCAATGTCTCATCACAGAGAGAATTGTTGACACAAAATGGAACAATCTTTTACCTCAGGATTCGGAAGAATCAACTAAGGAGTAATCCTTTGAGGTATTCCCAATACATTTGGCTTAGTTAAAAGCTTTAGAAGACATCTTGGTATGTGTATATGTCAGAGATTCTGTCCTCAGACTCAGATTGCCACAAACACAGACTTGTAAGGTCTTTTAAACGTGTTTTCCTGCTCTGATACCAATTGAAAAAGTGTGGGTACAACAACCACCCCCAACAATTCGATTAGAAATATGTATGGACAAACTCCAATATACTTTCTAGAGAATCAACTATATAGTCAGACTCAATCTAGATAAAAGTATATCAAAGATTTTATATCTCAATCTCTCGATTTAATATATACTCAAGCAAATAGAAATCTGTGAGTTTATCAAATACTAGAGAGATAACTTGGATGGTACCAAAGACCAATATCCAAGTGTCAATCAATTTAAATCAACAACCAAATGAAAGGTCGGATATTCTAATTGATTGAACAACGCACAACATGTGATATTTCAATTATATACCAAAATATAATGCGGAAAAGAAATAACACATATACCAGAATTTTGTTAACGAGGTAACCGCAAATGCATAAAACCCCCGGGACCTAGTCCAGATTGAACATACACCATATTAAGCTACTACAGACACTAGCCTACTCCAAACTAACTTCGGCCTGGACTGTAGTTGAACCCCAATCAATCTCACACTGATCCAAGGTACAGTTATGCTCCTACGCCTCTGATCCCAGCAGGATGCTACGTACTTGATTTCCTTAGCACCCACAACTAAGAGTTGCTACGACCCAAAGTCGAAGACTTTAATCAACAAATCTGTATCACGCAGAAAATTCTACGGTAATAGATAAATCCGTCTCCCACGAGTATACCTATGATTTTTGTTCCGTCTTTTGATAAATCAATGCGAACATGAACCAATTGATAAACCGATCTTATATTCCCGAAGAACAGCCTAGTGTTATCAATCAGCTCACAATAATCTTAATCGACACAGGCGAAAAAAGATATTGTGGAATCACAAACGATGAGACGAAGTGTTTGTGATTACTTTTTTATCTTGCCTATCGGAGATTATAAAATCTCGAGCCAATTATTATAATCGTACTCCTAACGATAGAAACAGGAAGATCAGATCACACAACTACAAGAAAAGTAGTATCGGTCTGGCTTCACAATCCCAATGAAGTCTTTAATTCGTTAACCTGGTTTAGAATAATAAACCAAAGGTTAAAGGAGAATCGACTCTAGCTTAGCACAACTAGTATCACACAGAATGTGTGGGGATTAGGTTTCCCAGTTGCTAGAGTTCTCCCTTATATAATCTTTCAAATCAGGTTTTGCAATCAATGTTAGCTTGGTAACAAAATATTTAATATTTTTACCGTTAGATGAAAATCTGATTAGATTCAAGCTAATATTTTTCAACCGTTGGATCGAAAACTTAGCTTGTTACACACAAATGAAATGTTCAATTTGGGTTTATGTAACCGTTCCAAACATTAACATTTGCTAGTTCAACAATAGTTAACCAAATGGTTAGCCATACGATCACTTTCATATCCACCATATTCTTCTTCACCAGAACTAGTTCAAACGACTCAAATGAACTAGTTAGAGAGTTTTTCAATTTCTTAGATCTTATGTAACTACACAAGACACAATCGAAGCAAAAGCGGTTTGATTCACTCGAATCGGTTCATGAACTATATATCCATGGTTTGCAAAAGCATTCCTTAGTTTATATAGACATGAGTTCAAGAACAACCGATTTTAGATATAACCTACAAAAGTTCGCGGACTTTATCTCACGGAAGGAGTTCACAAACTCCAGCAGAAATGTCGGGGTCGAGAACTTCCGCCGGTTCGCGGACTTGGCTCACGCCACATTTCGTTTCTCTTGATCAACAAAGTTCGCGAACTTTGGTTCAAGGAATAAGGAATTATAAATATGTGTGTTTCCACAATAATGATTATATCCTACCAATGGTTATGTAATCTAAACTCTCATTTCAATAATTGAAACATTCTCAAAGGACGTTATACAGTCGTTATTCACAGACCATTTCTCGTCTGAGCAATTTTCAAAGTGATTGAAACATAACATGAATTTGTCACTAGGGAAAGATGAATTTGGCTAAATCGAAAGCTTACCAACACATATTTCGAGAAATAGATAGGCGAGTTAAACTCAGCTCGAAATAGCAAATATGTATAATGAAAGTCTATATAACAAAGCGACTTTTGTCTCAATAATATGAGATAGAGTAGATAGACTTTTGAGTGACAGATAAGTTAAAGTCTCCACATACCTTTTAGTCGATGAAGATCCACTGGTTCCTTGAGTAGTCCTTCGTCTTGTATGATGATTTCCATGGAGTGTTGAGCTCAACTAAACTTTCTATCCTAGTCCGAGACCTTTAGGCCATATAGGCTAGAAATCAAGACTTATAGTTTTGATCACTAACATTGACAAACATGTTTGAGATAGCAGCGCATGCAAGTTTGACCGAGCAATGCTCTAACAATAGTATTGTTTGAAGAAGAACTGAGGTATTAGTGATTCTATGAAGAGTTAGAGTTTCACTGAAATTGTAGAGAGGATTCAAAATATGAAATAGATATTCTAGAAGACCAATTGGAGATGGGTTTGATCTGAGTTAGAGAAGAAGGTTGAAGAACAACACAAATTAAATGGTTAAGGTTTTGAAGATTATTTAGAGTTTCTGAGAACAGCGAAGGTGATGGGAATTATAATTTCTTTGAGACTCGATGAAGGCGAAGATGGTTGTGAGTCTGAGATCAAGAGAAGAATCATAAAATTAAGATCAGTGGATGGAGGTGTTGTTGGTCCAGCTGTTGAATCAAACTTGGGAAGATCAGAAAAAGGTAATTAGGTTTCATTTGAATTAAATATTTAATTGTGTGAAATTGAAGTAGAAATGTTTGTTTGAGTTTATATAGTTGATAATTGAATTAGGTCTGAGATGGGCGTTAAATGAAGTTCGATTGTAGTTTCATTGTCTTGAGTTACAGAGAATGGAGATGATACAAGAATTGATCTTTATTTCAAGATGAGAATTTGGTATTTTTGTGGATTACAGAGAGGAGGAATTAGAGGTTAATGTGGAGTCTTAAATGGATTGAAGTCTTTTAGATGATTATTGGGATTTCACATAGATTTTAATACAGATGTAAGTTAAGATGGTGGAATTATGTTGGGACTTATCTGAAGTTAATTATGCTGGAAAGAAATGGTTATTTGAATTGAATATAGTGGATTGAAAGGTTAATTGAACTGTTGCAGGTGGTGTTGAGTTACTTAGTATTTGTTTGTAGTTGTTACTAAATTACAGAGAAATGATATGTGCTGCACTAATGCAGGGAATGGTATGAATTGGGTATGAGGATGATGGTTATGTTAAGATTGGTATGAAAGAATTGTTGAAGTTCAGGGGATATGAGTGAATGGGATTCTTGTATGAATCTGATATTACAGTTAAGGAGATAGTGGTACTGAAGAAGGTTAAGTTGAGTTATGGTGGTTTGAATTGAACATACTAGTGAAGTTTAAAGTGTTGAGATGTAAACAGTTTGAATTGGTGGTGATATTTGAGTTGCAGTTGGAGAAATATAAGAATTAGTTATAACTCTTAGGTTTGTTTAGGTCGATAGGATGTGTAAGCTGAAGTAGATTGCAATGCTATTATGGCAGTGGTTTTAGTGAAAGCCTGCATTTGCAGATCAAGGTGAGCGTATATTATAGATGTATTGAATTAAAGAATTTCAATTGAATGAATAGATTGAAGTTTTTTTGATAAGTGAATTGTTATAATGGTTGCAGGTAGAATAACTAGGGTTGTGTTGCATTAGAGTTTTGGCCTGTGTTATGGCCTAGCTTTACTCTTAGTTATCACAGTCAGCTGACTCAGTGTATCTGACTGAGTCAAATGTAGACCTGATTTGCCTGAATCAGTCTTATTGACTGAGTTGACCTAGATCGATTCCTATTTGACTCGTTGACCGAGTTAACTACTTGAGCTGACCTTTGACTGGACTTTGACCTAGACTTAGACGTTGACTGTTAGTTGACCTTTGACCAGACGTTGACCTTTAGTGAACTTAGAAGGACTGAACCTTAGATTAATGGACCGAGTTTAATGGGCTTGGGCTTAGGATCAGTCTTTCTTAATTATACATGTTGGACCCTTTATGGTCTGAAATAGCCTTGGACTTCTTCTACAAAGTTGTAGATATTCATAAGACTTATCTATTGGACTTTAGAATCAACCCAATGGAATTAGTAAATCCTTAGAAACGCAAGAGATGAATAATAAAGATGTGTAAAATCATAAATGGGTTTAGAATCATTAGATAAACTTATTATGAACCTTGTATGAGCCTTTTGGCTAATTTCTTATAATGCTTGTGTGATTAACAGTTAGTCTATATTAACAACGACCGATTTAAATGATGAACCTGTGGATCGTGGACCTCGAGGTAGGCATGGCCTGTCATCGAATCAGGTGGGAACTCTGTAACCTTCTTGTAATCATTAAGTTCTTCTTTATCAGTGAGCATGATGAGACTTTACTATTTGTGTGCATCATTGCTTTTTCTTGGATGTATTACTTCTGTGTTACTTTTGTGTGCAATGTATGTTATATCTGCATGTATGATGTTTGCTACGATGTGTTTGTCTGTGATATGCATTGTGAGATTTCCCTGTGAGGAGTGTTTGTGTTTCCCCACGGATCTTAGCTAAGTTAAGTATGCCGGTACACCATCCGATTGAATATTATCTAGTAAGGCGGTACGCCATCCGTCGGTAATATTATAATAACTATTTCTTTTAGTAGAGAGGTACGCCATCCGTTTGAATATTACTGCTTATTAAGATAGTAGGGCGGTACGCCATCCATCGACAATAATATCTAGTAGGGTGGTACGCCATCCGTCTTGATATTATATATATTATTTTATTTAAGGGATATCACTCATGTGCATATTATGCTTGATTGAATAACTTTCTGATCTTGATAGTAATATTCTGAATCATGGTTTGTATGGGCACTCTGTGTAGACGATGTTATTATTATTGGTTAGGGTTGCTTTCGCGTCGTCTTCTCCAATGAGTTTGACGAGGTTTGTAATTGCAGGAAATCCCACAACACACCCCTTGTATTATCATGACTATAATTTCTAGATCTAAGCTTATTTGATATGAAAATAAAGATAAAGATAATGAAAATAGAAAATAAGACACAAGATTTACGTGGTTCGATCAATTTGATCTACATCCACGGGGTTAGGTTTCACTATGATCATTGAATTACATATGAATTACATTGAGACTCCATTAATGAGTATTTGGAGCTCTCTCTCTCTGGTTTTTGGGGAAGAATAAGAAGATAATAATAATACAAGTTCTTTTTCTCTCTCCTACCTTTCTCTTCATATAGGATGCTACCCAGTGGATGACAGCTCATATTTCCTTTTATTTCATATTTCCTTTTATTTCCTATCCTCTGTGTGACATTATCGCACAGCCTTTTATGAATATCGCACACTTAAAAATACTTGTGCGATATTTGGATCCTACATCTTGCCTCTTTTTTCTTGAATATTGCTTGAAGAGCAATCTTTAAGGAAAAATCCGTCTTGTTGAAGTTGTTGGAGTAGTCTTTAATCTTTATTGATGAAGGAACGAGTGAAAGAATACTGGATTTGAAAAGTACGTACTTGCCTCTATTCTTTTGTGAAGTTCTGGAGCGTTGCGAAGTAAATAATAAGTATCAACCCTTGAAGTATAAGAAGTATGAAGTATCCTTTGAGAAGTATAAGAAGTACTTAATCCTCGAAATATATAAGAAGTATGAAGTATGAAATATCCTTTGAGAAGTATAAGAAGTATCCGTCCTTGAATGAGAATAATAAGTATTGCCTCTATTCGTGCTAAATTATTACTCCATTTTTGGTGAAGATTTTTGTTGTTCATTAGTGAACATCCACTTGGAAATGATTCTTGCCAAGGAGATAAAGAACATAAAATGTTTCCTTGGTAATCCATAGTTGCCTCTGTTCTTTATCTATGAGGGTAGAATCCTTGAGAAAATGTTGAATGTGCGAATTGTTTCTTCATTCTTATCTTGCCTAGGTCTCCTGTGTTGTTCTCATGCGATAGTATAATTTGTTCAATTTGCTTATAATTGTGTGAAATAATTGAGCGAAATAACCATATCGTTCGGAATAATCACATTCTGCAAAATTCTGACATATTTGACGAAATTTTGAATCATTATGCGAAATTCTGAATAATCCTGCGAAATTCTGAACAATTCTGCGAAATTCTGAAAAATTCTGCGAAATTGTGAACAATTCTGCGAAATTCTAAACAATTCTGCCAAATTCTGAACAATTCTGCCAAATTCTGAACAATTCTGCGAAATTCTGAAGAATTCTGCGAAATTCTGAATAGTTCTGCGAAATTCTGAATAATTCTGTGAAATTCTGAACAATTCTGCGAAATTCTGAACAATTCTGCGAAATTCTGAATAATTCTACGAATCTATTGCTTATGTGATGATTATGTTATGAAATGTGTATGCCATGTTTATGCCATGAAATGCTTGTGCAATGCTTTTATGATGCGAGTATGATGCTTGTATGATGAGAATGCTTATCTATTGCAATGTATAGTTAATGTTTGTGTTACTTAGCTCATTTTGTCGTCTAAAACTGATGTAGCTTTAAATTGCTTCCATTCTTCATTTCTCTGGCTTTTTCTTTAGTGTATGCATTCCTCTTCGTGTAGTTATTGTTCCTCACAAGTTCTTACTTGTGTTTCATCTTTCCTCTTTCCTGCACTATTAGTATCTCACAACAGTATGATCATAATATCAAGTCTGCGGCATTTTCACTGCCTCAGTTTCATTTCCATGTACATATTCGCAAGCTTATTTGCTGACTCATTTTCTTATGTGGTCTTATTTTGCCTTCCTAGTTAAAGGTCTTATTTTGCCACCTCTTGTCATTGCGACAAAATCGCAGGACGTCTTTGCACTTTCATGCAAAAACCCATTGATCTTGCCTTAACTTTTTCTTTTGTATTATTGCCTCTTCAGGATTATTGCGACAATATGACAGGCCTAAATATTCTTGCGAAAATAAAGACCCATGACATTGTCGTCTTGCGACGAAATCGCAGGACGTCTTCACACTTTCATGTAATGACCCATTGATCTCGTCTTATCTTTTTCTCTAGTATTATTTCCTCTTTAGGATTGTCGCACAAATATGACAAGTCTTAATACCCTTGCGAGTAAAAAGCCTCATGACATTTGCGTCTTAAGACACTTATCAGCTCCCTAATGGAGGGTGTCGCCCTTATCTTCCCCCTGGCTGCCCCTTCAAGGAGGCGTAAATCTAGCATACAAGGTTAGCTCCTCCCATCCAGTCTTAACAACAACCAGTTGTTTTCGCAGCCTCTTATGCCTTTTACCTATAGGGCTTATGGTTACGAGACTTCACCCTAAGTGGGGTTTTCTTCGGGCCGAGTGAAGTATAAGCCAAAACTTTTCAAGAATGGCAAGGACGCTTCAAACGCCCCTGGCACTCTTGACTCAACCGTGTACCTCGGCGCCTTGATCAGATTCTGCACTCCTTGGGAGAGTCCTTATTACCTTAGTCGCCCAACCTAAGTCATATGCTTAAGCTGAGAATCCAAGGTGCCTCTCCCTGATGGGCTTTATTGACCCCAAATCTCCATGACTCAGGTTCCGGGGGAGGTGTAACCTTTCCCTGAGCCATGCAACAGGTACCCCCTTATATGACGTACTTTAGGTCTTACATTTGCCTCTTGCGAAATTTTATTCGCGAACTAGGGTGTACGCAATACAGGTTCGCCCTTATCTGCGAAATTTTATTCGCGTTTCTGCGAAATGTTCGCGTCTCTTTGTTTCTGCAAAATGTTCGCGTTTCTTTATTCTCTCATTCATCTTTTCATTTCTGTCATCTCTTTCATTCATTCTTTTATTTTTGTCATCTCTTTCATTCATTCTTTCATTCTCATAATATCATATCATTTGAATCAAAATAAATATTCAAGAGAAATTCTAATACATGGTAACTCTGAAATCTTTGTAGTTGTGAAATCTTTGTAATTCTGCGATTCTATCACGTTTTGTAAATCAAATCAAAAATCTTTTTATTCTCTGTAAAAGAAATATACTAGAGAAACATATAAATTAAATTTTCTCAGTTTTCTGTAATTTTGAAATCTCGCAATCTTTGTAATTTTGAAGTCTTTGTAATCTTGAAATCTTAGTAATCTTTATAATCTTTGAAATCTTGAAATCTTTGTAATCGTGCGATTGAATCTCTTTTTTGTAAATCAAATCAAAAATCTTTTTATTCGTTCTTAGTATAAAGTAAAATGTTCAAAGAAATGGTACTTATCTTTCATGTGAGTCGATGTTGTTGTCAAAGAAGTGAATAAATGCCTTGAAATGTATGAATTTCGCGCAGCAAAAAAAAGTGTGAGAAGTGAGACTTGAACCCTTGATCTGCTTCTTGGATTTTCTCGCACCATACCAACTGTGCTAAGCCTCTTTTGCGAAATAATCAAAGTTCTTGCGAAGTAATCAAATTCCAACTGTGTAAGAGGCAATTCTGTATAAATTTCGCATAATAAAAATAAACATGCGAGAAGCAAGAATTGATCCCGCGACCTGTTGCTTGTATTCATGCCTCCTGACCAACTGTGCAAACCCTCTCTTGCGAAATAATCAAAGACTGTGCGAAGTAATTAAATATCAACTCTGCGAAATGAATATTTGCGAAGCAAAAATTATTTTGTTGCAGGGAGAATCGAACCCATGTCCTCTAGTTTGCATACTCCTTCTCTAACCATCTGCGCTACTTGTTGCTTGCGAAAGAAACACACAATGTTATACTTTATTTCATTTCTTCGCCTTTAGGATTTCAAAAATATGCGAAAAATTAAGCTTGATGAGGGATTCGAACTCGAGTCTTACAACTCACTCTAGCGAAGCTTGACCAACTTTGCTACCTCTTGTTTGCGAACTAATGAAACAATATTGCGAAATTATTCATTTTTCGCTATCTGTAAAAAGAAGAAAACTATACTCGCAGAGAAGTTCGAACTTGCGACCACGAACGTACATATTGTTCTCTTGACCAACTGTTCAAGAATCTCTTTGCGAAATAAACGCACAATGTTTTTCTCTTATTCTTTTATTCTCCCATGCAAATGAGAAGAAAATGAAAAATATGTGTCTCTGCGAAATTCAAACCCGTGACCTATCGCTTACTCGATCCAGCTCAAACCATTTGTGCGAATTTCTGTTTGTGATAGAAATTGCAGCATCTGCCTCTTATCTTTTCTTCGTCCTTTCTTAACTTCTTTCACATTTTCCTTGGTCTCCTGAACATGAAAATCTTCCACTGAAACTTCCATTTTCTCCTTAAATTTCACCACAACAATCAATTTTTTCTCTCACTCTTTTCATGTCTTTGAATTGTTGATGATGTTTACTCCCTGAAAGTGTGATTTCTTCCATAAAATTTCCATTTTTGAACCTAAATTTTGTAGATCTAGAAAAATATGAACAGTAGCTAATCTTCATGAAAATTTATTGAATCAACAAGTTACAAGAAGGATAAATCCTTTACTCGTTCCCTGTTTCTAGCGCCATTATGTAATTTCAGGATATCCCACAACACACCCCAAGTATTATCATGACTATAATTTCTAGATATAAGCTTATTTGATATGAGGATAAAGATAATGAAAATAGAAAATAAGACACAAGATTTACGTGGTTCGATCAATTTGATCTACATCCACGAGGTTAGGTTTCACTATGATCATTGAATTACATATGAATTACATTGAGACTCCATTAATGAGTATTTGGAGCTCTCTCTCTGGTTTTTGGGGAAGAATAAAAAGATAATAATAATACCAGTTCTTTTTCTCTCTCCTACCTTTCTCTTTATATAGGATGCTACCTAGTGGATGGCAACTCATATTTCCTTTTATTTCCTATCCTCCGTGCGAGATTATCGCACAGCCGTTTATGAATCTCGCACACTTAAAAATACTTGTGCGATATTTGGATCCTACAAGGTTAGAATGACACTTGCTTCATGATGCATAAATAGATGAATGATTAGTTTCTTCTTGTTTCCTTTCAATTTATAATCATTTAGAACTGTGAAGCATGTTAGTGATTACTTGAGAGTTCTTTGTTTCCATTGGGCATCCCTTTGGGATGATGTGCTCACTTGTTCCGACTTTAGTTTTCAGTAATCGGACGAAATGGAGCGGTTGAAGATATCAGTTTCATAGCTTAGAGCTTTATCGAATCTAGAGCGTTGTGTATCTTTTACTACATGTATTCTTTCTTATTTTGTAATCAACACATTAATATATTTATATCACTGGAGAGATCTTCATTTGAACAATATTCAGAGAGTTTGGGTTTGATTTTTAGCATTTTATGTAATTAGGATTCTTAAAGTCGGTAATCTAGTTTTGATGCTTAATTAGATTGTAATCCTACCAGCTAAGCAGGTGTGAGAATTGGGCGCGTCACAAGTTGGTATCAGAGCTCACTGTTAGATCTTATATGGGATAATAGGAAACAATTAGTGCTAGATGGTGAAATATATTAGTTTAGAACTAGATTGGGGTTGTGAGATAAATATTAATCACTAAAAGATATCAAGAACTAAAATATTTCATCGATCGATCGATTGATTCGTTTTCTTGTTGGGAGTACGTTTTATGAAGTAAAATTGTAGGTCAAACCAATTATTTTATAGTTTAGAAACTTCGACAAAAAAATAAAAATAAATAATTAGTTATCAATTGTTGAGTACGTAGACAATCCTATAATGGAAAAATAATAAGATTACTAGTCCTTATAGATCTTGGAATATTTTTAGGAACATATTGAATATCTTTACAGATACTTAGAACCATTGATCTTTTGAAATTTAAAGTTAGAACTTAGACTTGTCTATTTGTTATCATTTAAACTAGCATGGTTGAGCCTAGAACTAAAATTTTAAAATCTTATTTGTAGAAATACATACAGGTTTTTGTTTCATCTCTTTTGTTTCCAACTCATTTGAAATGAGTTGAGTTTTCGCGCGTTTGTAAGTATGAACAGTACTTGCACTTAGTCCAGAGATAGTATTTCTCTATAAGGTGGGGAGTGTTGAGGATTAGAAGGTGGATCGACTTTCTAGGGAGAAAATGATTAAGGTGGGGAGAATGTAAGGATCCTCAAGCTCGTCAACGTTATTAGAACGGTCAAGAGACGATTAAGAGAAGACTTAGCCGCTAACAACTCGACTGATCAAAATAATATCTTAATTAGTAGAATTTAATCTAACAACGATCTAGATACGAAACTAGTATCACTAGATAAATCTCGGAAAGTTAGGCAAAATGGACTACTCGAGCATGTCATTCGGACACCGGACGAAGAAGATATGATCAGATTGCTCTTATAAACCGCATGGCTGCCCTTATCAAATTCATGGGTGCCTTTCTAATTCTCGTTGGTCTTATCTTCACCTGATCGAGAAGATAAGTCTTCTTTCTTTCCTTCTTTTTTCTTATTTCTCTTTTCTTTTCTCTCTTTCTTCTTCTTCTTCCTTTCTCTGGTGATTCAGAGATGAAATCTCTGTTGAGGAACTTCACTGAAAATTAGTAAAATCATCGAATCAAATAAGGTGTTGTTGAGTTCACAAACTAGATGTCATTAGAAGTTTCGATTTGGTTGAGAGAGATAGTTCTGTGAGAATTAGGGTTTGAGATTGATGTTGATTTTAGTGGAAATTGTTAGGATAATCGGTTTGTTATCAGTTGTAGACCAAAGGGTTGCTGCTGAATTGAAGTTATAGTATTGTTTGAAGAAGAACTGAGGTATTAGTGATTCTGTGAAGAGTTAGGGTTTCGCTGAAATTGTAGAGAGGATTCAAAAGATGAAATAGATACTCTAGAAGACTAATTGGAGATGGGTTTGATCTGAGTTAGAGAAGAAGGTTGAAGAACAACACAAATTAAATGGTTAAGGTTTTGAAGATTATTTAGAGTTTCTGAGAATAACCGAGGTGATGGGAATTATAATTTCTTTGAGACTCAATGAAGGCGAGGATGGTTGTGAGTCTGAGATCAAGAGAACAATCATAGAATTAAAATCAGTGGATGGAGGTGGTGTTGGTCCAGGTGTTGAATCAAACTTGGGAAGAACAGAAAAAGGTAATTAGGTTTCTTTTGAAGTAAAGACTTAATTGTGTGAAATTGAAGTAGAAATGTTTGTTTGAGTTTATATAGTTGATAATTGAATTAGGTCTGAGATGGGTGTTAAATGAAGTTCGATTGTAGTTGGATTGTCTTGAGTTACGGAGAATGGAGATGATACAAGAATTGATCTTTATTTCAAGATGAGAATTTGGTATTTTTTGGATTACAGAGAGGAGGAATTAGAGATTACTGTGAGGTCTTAAATGGATTGAAGTATTTTAGATGATTGTTGGGATTTCACATAGATTGTAATACAGATGTAAGTTAAGATGGTGGAATTATGTTGGGACTTATCTAAAGTTAATTATGCTGAAAAGAAATAGTTATGTGAACTGAATATAGTGGATTGAAAGGTTAATTGAACTATTGCAGGTGGTGTTGAGTTACTTAGTATTTGTTTGTCGATGTTACTGAATTACAGGGAAACGATATGTGCTGGACTAATGCAGGGAATGGTCTGAATTGGGTATGAGGATGATGGTTATGTTAAGATTGGTATGAAAGAATTGTTGAAGTTCAGGGGATATGAGTGAATGGGTTTGTTGTATGAATCTGATATTACAGTTAAGGAGATAGTGGTACGGAAGAAGGTTAAGTTGAGTTATGGTGGTTTGAATTGAACATACTAGTGAAGTTTAAAGTGGTGAGATGTAAACAGTTTGAATTGGTGGTGATATTTGAGTTGCAGTTGGAGCAACATAGGAATTAGTTATAACAATTGGTGGTGATATTTGATATTTGACTGAGTTGACCTAGATCGATTCATGTTTGACTCGTTGACCTAGATCGATTCATGTTTGACTCGTTGACCGAGTTAACTATTTGAGTTGACATTTGACTGGACTTTGATCTAGACTTAGACGTTGACTGTTAGTTGACCTTTGACCAGACGTTGACCTTTAGTGAACTCAGAAGGACTGAACCTTAGATTAATGGACCGAGTTTAGTGGGCTTAGGATCAGTCTTTCTTAATTAGACATGTTGGACCCTTTATGATCCGAAATAGCCTTTGGCTTCTTCCACAAAGTTGTAGATATTCATAAGACATAGTGATTGGACTTTAGAATCAACCTAATTGAACTAGTAAATCTTTAGAAACGCAAGAGATGGATAACGATGATGTGTAGAATAATAAATGGGTTTAGAACCATTAGATAGGCTTGTTATGAACCTTGTATGAGCCTTTTGGATAATTTCTTATAATGCTTGTGCGATTAAAAGTTATTATATATTAACAACGACCGATTCAAATGATGAACTTGTGGATCGTGGATCTCGAGGTAGGCATGGCCTGTCATCGAATCAGGTGGTAACTCTGTGACCTTCTTGTAATCATTAAGTTCTTCATTATCAGCGAGCATGATGAGACTTTACTATTTGTGTGCATGATTGCGTGTACTTGGATGTATTACTTCTGTGTTACTTTTGTGTGCAATGCATCTTATATTTGCATGTACGATGTTTGCTACGATGTGTTTGTCTGTGATATGCATTGTGAGATTTCCCTGTGAGGAGTGCTGTGTTTCCCCACGGCTCTTAGCTAAGTTAAGTATGCCGGTACGCCATCCGGTTGAATATTATCTAGTAGGGCGGTACGCCATCCGTATGTAATATTATTATAACTATTTCTTTTAGTAGAGGGGCACGCCATCCGTTTGAATATTATTGCTTATTAAGATAGCAGGGTTGTACGCCATCCGTCGGCAATAATATCTAGTAGGGCGGTACGCCATCCGTCTTGATATTATATATACTATTTTATTTAAGGGAGATCACTCGTGTGCATGTTATGCTTGATTGACTAACTTTCTGATCTTGATAGTAATATTCCGAATCATGGTTTGTATGGGCACTCTGTCTAGATGATGTTTATTATTATTGATTAGGGTCTTTCGCGTCGTCTTCTCCAATGAGTTTGACGAGGTTAGAGTGACACTTGCTTCATGATGCATAAATAGATGAATGATTAGTTTCTTCTCGTTTCCTTTCAATTTACAATCATTTAGAACTGTGAAGCATGTTAGTGATTACTTGAGAGTTATTCTTTTCCATTGGGCACCCCTTTGGGATGATGTGCTCACTTGTTCCCACTTCAGTTTTCAGTAATCGGAAGAAATGGAGCATTTGAAGATATTGGTTTCATAACTTAGAGCTTTATCGAATTTAGAGTGTTGTGTATCTTTTACTACATGTATTCTTTCTTATTTTGTAATCAACACATTAATATATTTATATCACTGGAGAGATTTTCATTTGAACAGTATTCACAAAGTTTGGGTTTGATTTTTTTTTAGCATTTTATGTAATTAGGATTCTTAAAATCGGTAATTTGATGCTTCAATTAGATTGTAATCCTATCAGCCAAGCAGGTATAAGAATTGGAGCGTCACACTAATGAAGAAAAAAGGTACAGGAAGCAGGAAAATTATCTTGAGAAGTGATGTATTTAATAAGTAGTTACTATGAAGAAGAATAAATAAAGAAAAAAGACATCTCCATTGTATGGATCAAGCATATGAATGAAAATGAAAAGATTCTTCTTCAAAATAATTAAATACTTCATATACAATACAAGCAGAAGAAAAAGGAAAAAATAAGACCTTAATAGGAGGCAACAAAAGTTAAAACCTCTAATTAGGGAGGCTAGGCATCCAATTGAGGTGTGCACTCTATTTCGCTTAAATGCAAGAGGCAATAATAAGACCTAACGCGCGTCAAAATTGCGGAAAATCTAGTAATGCATGGCTCGGGTGAAGGCCATACCATCCCTAGAATCCGAGTCATGGAGAATTGGGCTAAACAAAAATGTATCCAGCAGAGACTCTTGGGTTAACAGCCTAGGGTACTAAGTTCTCTCCTAAGGAGTGCAGAAAAAACATCAGGGCGTTGCGTACACGGTTGAGTCAAGCGTGCCTGTGGCGTCTGGAGCGTTCCCAACCATTCTTGGCAAGTCCTGACTATGATACACTCGGTCCTCAAGACACCCCACTTAGGGTATGACCTCTAAAGAGATCACGAAAAAGATGATTGTCGGCATAACATGAGGGGAAGAGCCCAACCTAACCCGTTAGGGGTAAGCTTCCTTGAAGGGGAAGTCAGGGGGAAGATAAGGACGGCACCCTCCATTAGGGAGCTGAATTGTATCAAAGACGTCAATATCATTGGGCTATGACTCAAGGGAGAGTATAGGCCTATCGTATTGATGCGACAATATATCCCGCAGAAGAAATAATACGAAAAGATGATAAGGCGAAATCAATAGGTCATTACTTGAGAGAGTAACGACTTCTTGCGATTTCTCCGTCCTACCAAAAATAATACCTTGGGGAAAGCATACAACAAGGGTGGGCTAAATATGACCTCCACTTAGGGAGGCCTAATAAGACCTCAACAGAAACATAAAAGACCTTTAAAACTGTAACTGACACTATTTTGCAGCGCACGGATAAATAGGATAACGCCTAACATGGAAAGACAGGCGAATATATACGCATAAAGTGCAAAATAACAAAATAAAAAGAGACAGACAGCCGCACACGAACAAAAAAGAAAAGAAAAAACGGAGGAAAAACAAGGACGAATTTATCAACCAAAGGAATGCAAAAAGAAATTTGATAAAGGCGAGAAAAGGTAAGCATACAAGGGACGTATGAATTTGATCAATCGATACTATTAATAGCGAAATTTACGTCTATTCAATATTTCACACATACAAAATCGTTAAATATTATATTAAATGTTAATACACATCTGCATAATCCATAACTATAAAGACAAAGAACATAGGCAAGTATGGGAATACAAATGTAAAAGTAGAATGTTATTTGTCTTCATAGGATAGAATTATACACACCTTATTACTGGTTACAATCAATTAATTATGATATCAGAAGAGATGGCGTTTGTTTTCATTAATAATTAAGTGCTCGAAAGAGCGCAGAAATTATATAAGAAAAAATATCCGAAGAAGAAGAAGAAAAGGCCATCCAAGCCGGGGAGCATCCAGAAAACTATCCAACAAAAAGGAGTATATACAGATAAGAAAAGAGTGTGTACGTAAAAAAAAAAGACAAAGCTTTACCAACAAAGGAAAAGGATAAAGGCGGCAAAGATCTTCAGCGCGTGCGATCATCTTCGCCTAAGAACATTTTCATCATTCCAAGAAACCTTCACCCCAAATCTTCTTCAATCTCTGAGTCACTTTCTTCATACTCCTCTTCGCTATCAGAGATTTCTACTTTTTTGTCATTAGGAGGAACAGTAGGAAAGTTGAACTTTACGAAGGGAAGCTTGTATTCAGTACAAATCTCATTAGCATTTTTCTGAACATGCTCATTTTGAAGACGAAGCGCATTCTTCTTTGTATTAGAGACATCAATCGCCAGCTTTTCCCGCAGCCTGCGATACTTGGAGTCTCTAGCATAAAGTCTCAGCTTTAGATCATTAATTTATTGAAGATGACCTTTCTCAACAGCCACAAAAAATACATAAAATATTGGTACCGTGTAAGAGCAAAAGACAAAAAAAGGGAACGAGATTGAAAAGAAAATCATTTAAAGAAGAATTTTGAGGAACCTTCTTTTTCAGTATTAATAGCTTTAACCACTTCAACATGATCATTTTCTAAGCTAACATTGGTAGCCAAGCCTGCTCTAGCATTATCAATAATCCTTATAACCCATTCAAATTCATCATTTCTTTCTATGAGAAGACGAGAGGGAATCACATTTTCGCGAGCAGTCAAAATGTCAACTTTACTTATAGCCTGATCTCTCCGTTTGAACTTGGAGTAGCGCCTCTTGAAATTCCTTTAAAGCATTAGCACCCTTAAGCGTCGCGTTATCTTTTTCAGTTATTAGAGCATTCCCTTTTGACTCCAAATCCATAATCTTTTCCTTGGCTTTATGAAGACCGGATTTAAGTTTGTTATTAACAGATAACATGGACCTATGCTCGAATTTAAGGGTTTCATATCTTGATTTGAATTCCTTCAAACTAAGTGTATCTAATTCATCAAATGAAGGGTTATTCAAGGCGGCGTTAAGATGCTCTAAGAGGATGGAGTCTTCCACTGGATAACTGATCGCTTGATCGGTTAAATTATAAACCTCTGCAAACACATATCATTAAAGGAAGGCAAAAAATAACGCATGGATACTTAGATCAGGGAGGAAACAAAATGCATACCAATGAGTTTCTTGTTTCTCTCACGGAGTTCTACCACATCATTCTCGTACAAAGAAAGATCACCTTTGATTATGAAATTCTCATTCTCGCGCAAGTCATTAATGACAGCATGAGACATACGCGAATTCTTCATCAACACAAAGAAGGCAGAAATTATGAGCAACGGGAATAAAATTAAAATTCAATAAACTGATTAACACAAGAAAAAGAAACTTACTAAAGACTCAATGGCTAGTTGAAAATCCGGAGTCAAGGCAAAGTCAACTCCATGGAGAGATTCATGATTCGATGAAGGAGCTTCACAAAGTTTAACCACCGCATCACACGCTCGAGTCAATATGGGATTATTAATGGTTGACAAAGAGTTACTAAAAAGATCAGAGAGGATCTCCATGGAAGAAGCAGAAACAAAATCATCAGGAGAAAGCAAAGCATCATCGCGAGAGCAAGTGTTCAAAGGAGCAGGAGAAGATCTCTTTCTGTTCATTAAAGCATTCCTAGAAGCAGGTTTTGGAGCCACCTGTTTATTTTTACATTTCTCCTTTGAAGGAAGACGATTAACACCCCCAGGCTCGTTATCAGATCTGGCAGCATGTTCAGGCTCGACCTGCACGCTCCATGTTAGATAAGAAACAGATGCAACAATATTTTTAAAACAAATAAGATTATTTCTTACTTCCTCGGAGCGCGAAGGTAACGCCTTTAACAAGTTCTTCTTATTTTTCTTCTTCGACATCTGGAATTGAAGGTGGCAATGAATAAAATAAGGAAGCGAAAAGAAAAGAAAAATGAATTAAAAGGCGGAATCAAAATTGACATACCTCTTTCTTTTCCTCGGGCCAATTAAAGATCCAAGGTTTATAAGTAGTAAGATTATCAGGGAGGGGAAGAATAGATCCACCAACACCTTTACCAGTGATATACGAGCTCTCTATAATAAGAGGAAACTATACCCAATGAGTATCCTTCGAAAAGCGAGAAGAATCATTGGCTTTATTGTGAAAATCAACGTCGCGCATAATTTTTTCGTGCTCTGCGAAACCTGTCAGCCCTCATCAAGTGAATACCCCAGCGGTGGCGTTCATTAGCAACAAGGGGGACATCGTAGTGCCTAAAAACGTTCTCCACTGTATACTCTTCTTTCTTAGGCGGAACTTTCACATATTGAGGATAGGAAGATTCCAAACCAGCACCGCGACGAGAATATTCCACCATGATTCTAATACTGTCGTCGCTTAACTGGAATATTCCACGAGAAAAATTGATATTTGCTAATAGATGATAGGCACATTTTTGTGTCTTATATAATCTCAATTGCATATATTATTAGTGCTCGATTTTATATTTATTACGACTTTTTATGTCCCTGTAGGTATTTTTGGAGAAATAAGCTTTTGCGGCGAAATTGGCTAAAAAAATGGTTATTGCGCTCGTGGGAGAAAATTACTATACGGACTCTCACTTTGGATAAGGGGTAACCTAATTACTAAGGGGTGACCAATTTCCAGGCATCTGCTAAAGGGAGACCAGCACATGATAGGGGGAGGTCACTTTCTTCTCAAATTCGAATGAAATTTTGGCGGGAAAAATATCCAGCAAAGAACCAAACTTTGGTTGGATTTCGAAGGTGTTTTCGAGAGATTCAGTCGCTGAAATTTGTTGGGATGGACGTGATTGAGCATAACAGGCTTGGTATGTGCGCTGGAATCGATCAAATTGGGTTGGATAATCCAGAAAAAGGAAACAGAGTTTGAGTTTTGCACGGAAACTTTGTGGAATTCCAGGGAGACTAAAGGCGTGATATTGTTTCCTAAGGTGAGATTCTATCTAAGGAAGAGTTTCAGATGATTTGGAAGTCTTAGAAACGCTTAAGGAAATCGGCAGAGAAGATTATTGTCGTGGCTTGCACGAAAAGAAAAAGAGAGAATTAATCGTTATTTTTAGGTTTCTGAGCAGTATAAAAGGTGTGTTCGAGTCCCAGGGAAGGTTACGAAGTGATGGGAACAGTCGTAGAGGAGTTTGTAACACCACAAAGCTGAAGAGATCGAGTTGCAGGAAAACCTGCGTTTCTGCTGCTGCTGTTGAAGAACATCCGTTGTAAATAAGAACAACGTCTCAAATTTGTAACTCTGCTACAGTAACTTCTTTGTAACAATCAGTCATTTGTTTTGCAACGCCATTACACCGTTGCAAACAATCAGTTTTATAGCTTTTCATTCTTTTAATCAACTTTTGGGCAGTGAACAAATATTTTGAGCAAGTGATTAATATGAGGAGCTAAACCGCATTGCTGAGGCGACGGAGGAATCCATTTTTCCAATTATTATGTGGTAAATTCTATTTAATTTAATTTTCGTAATTCTGTTATGATTATTTGCACTGAACTGAAATCGAATATATGATTCTGATTAAGTGGTTGTGTTCTCAATTGATGGGTCATGCTTAGGTTAAATCTTTTGATGGTCCATGCTTTCGACTTACAACTATTGTTTTGAGAATGTACTTGTCTATGCGAAAATATTAGAATCACTTTAAACGTAAAGAGTTGCATAAATATTGACTAGATTAAATCACATAAAAATTGGAGATTGGTGGAATCCAAAGTCTCAGTGCTTTATATAAACTTGAATACAATTTCTTTTTAAGTTTTCTATTTTAATTTGAGACTAAAATCGAGTCTACATAATTCGAGTTGAACGAACTTTACTACCACTTAAAAACTACATCAATTTTTGGCGCCGTCGACGCGGACTTGTATTTAGATTTGTTTTAGGTTTGTTTTTATTTTTATTATATTTTGTTCTTTTTTACGCATTTTGGTATTTTTCGATTCTTTTCAGCTTTGGAGCGAAGCTACAAGGGAAGAAAAAGTGTTATAAAAGGAAAGCATCGCTAAAGAAGGAAAGAAAAGAGGAATCCGTAAGGAGTGAAGAGGAAGATTTTGTATATAGTTATTTTGTTTTATTTTTAGAAACTGTAAATAGGGTGTTATTTTTGTAATTTTTCTTTTCCTTTTTGGACATTTTTATTTTTGGACTTTTTGGACATTTGGACATTATTTTTAAAACCCTAAGGAAGGGTTAAAAATTAAATATAAACTGTTTGCAGGGAAGGACGACAGTTACGTTACTGTCTCGGCCCCTCGGGTTCGTACACTGACATCGGAGTCGGTGTCCTGAGTCGACTTCAACGGTTCATCGCCCGTCTGGTACGGGAGGTAAGACTTTATCCACCCACGAATCCCATGTTAGTGGGTTTTATTTTGTGTGACAATTGACACCCCTGCAATAGAATGTCGAACTGGTATTACAATAGCAATACAACGAATATCCGACTGAGTTTCAAAATGGACGTTACTACTTTGACCATAGTGTGAATAGTGGTTGGGAACATCAGCCTTTTCAAGGTTATGACTCATACTTTGATGAGCCCAATTACTATCCACACACGCACCAGTCATACGAGCAAAATTCTTATATTTCTCCTTTAGAAGAGTCCCTCAGGAAATTAGAGGAGTCGACACGTAAGTTAGCTGAGATGAATAACTTAGTTTATGACGAAAGAAAACTTTCTATAGAGGAATCCTTCAAGCTGATAGCTGATACGAACGAAAGAATTGCTCGAAATAATCTTAATTTCCAATACAGTGATTCCAATAGTACCCTTGAGAATGAGGATAGTTATTTGCATAATCAAGATGACGAGGATAAAATTGGTAACACTACTTGTTTAGATGAGGTTCAACCATTTTCATGTTATTATGATGATTATGATGAGGATAGTGTTGATGAAGAATTTGAAATAAGTAGGCATAGTGATCAGGAATTTGTTACTCCAATTGAGCTTAATAATGATAATGTTTCTCGTTCAAATCCAAATAATTTTAATAATTATTCACCTATTCAAAAGGACGAGGATTTGACTAGAGATACCCCCGTTTTAGACGATGTAGTATTTCCTTTTGATTACGAAGCTAATAATGGTTTAGAGGAACGAGTTTTTTCTGAGAATATTGTTTTAGAGTCTAGCGATTTAGAAACATTGGTCTTAGACGAAGATAATGAACTCGTACAACTATTAAATATGAGTGAGGATGCGTCACTTGAGTATAACCTAGAAGAAGCAATTGACTATTTTTCAGGATTCCAACGATCTAGAAATTGAGGAAATTGTAGCTAGTCTATCTACAGATACCCAAAAATCTAAGTTTGGGGGTGATTATCATTCTCCATGTGCTTTAACTCTTACAAAGGTCCCTCACTTAGGACTTGACATATGTGCCTCAACCATTTTACAAGATTATATTCATACACGTTTTCCTGAACCTAGTTATGTCCATAAGGAAGTTAAGTTGTTAGAAACCCATCCTCTGGTTGATGTGGTTTACCCAGGCTAGCAATTTCAGCTTTATATTTCCCCTTAAATCGACCAAAATTATCAAATTCTATCACGTGCTTCTCGCCGTCAAAATTTTTCTTTAGCTTCTTTAATCTTGTTAAACCTCGAACATTATTCTCCTTAGACTCTACTGTATTGTTTGGAGATCCTGTGTCTTTTTATAGTTCAAAAACCCAAAATAAGAGTAAACATGGTGTAAGAGTGTACTCATATTTTTTAAGTCCAAAGCAAACAAAAACAGACAAGCTAGTATAGCATTACCAGGCTGTTCAGGACTTTCAGTCGATTCATCATCAGAACTGGAGCTATCACCATCGGAACCAGTGCGACTACCATCGGAATCTTCGTCTTCATCCTCTGACTCTCCTAAATTATGCAAGGCTTGAGGCTCCAGGGCTGCAGTCTCATTTTCAGCATATTCATCATCATCATACTGTGGCTCCCAACTCGAATTCTCTTGTGTAGTCATATAGGAAACTGCATATACATGTATATGATTCAATCAAATAAGGTCTGAATTCTTTCAATCAAAAGTAAAAAGTTATTAAGCTACACACAAGCAAAAATTAAATAACAGTCAATTAACATGGTCTTGATTATGTCAGTACTAACATGGTCTTGATTAGTATGATTAGATGCAAGAGCAGGATGCCGTCTCAGAAATGTTAAAAGATATAACAATTAAAAAATTATTAATCGCTGATGTTTTTACTAGAGCATTGAAAGAACTCAAGCAAGACTCAAGTTCAAACATACACAATTATGTAAACCTACCAAGTTCCCTAAAAACAAACGACGGATGCCGATCTCCGACATAATTATAATCCCATTATACAAAATGTCAATGACACGGGAGTATACACGACAGATGGAAGCTTACTGACCAGCTAAAGTTGATGAAAATGAGATAAAAATGTGATTTCTAGTGGTTTCAGGGAGAACCACAGAAGTTTAAACTATTGGTTTGCAGTGTGAAAAACATTCATCAGAATAGACAGATAAAAAAACCAAGGAATAACATTCAATTGACTTAGCTCTGACATAATTATAATCCCATTATACAAAACGTCAATGAAACGGGAGTATACACGACAGAGAATGTGGCCAGCTAAATGAGATAAGAATGTGATGTCGAGTGGTTTCAGGGAGAACCACAGAAGCTTAAACTATTGTTTGCAGTGTGAAAAACATTAATCAGATTCATCGGAAAAGAAAGAAAGAAACATAAAAGAATAGCATTTCCATAACCATAGAAGACTGAGTTGTTATCCAGCCACAATGCAACTTAGAATACAATATGCATAAAGATCCTAAGCATAACAGAGGAAAAGCTTAAACATGCATGCACACCATTGTTCTTCTTAATAAGAAATAAACAGGAGCATAAACCCTGCTTTCAATGAATCAAAAATTAAGAATTAGGGTTTGAGTCAAAACTTAACCTTTGAATCAATTGGGTCTGATTCAAAAATTAAGGTTTGAATCAATTAGGGTTTGAATAACTAAGCTTTTTAGACGAAAGAAAGATTGAGAACATGATATACCTTTATAAGATTTAGCCATGCAATTTCTCAGCATCATACGACCCTTTATAAAGTCGCACAGATTGAATAATCCCGCCGAAAAGATTTTGCGTTTCATTTTCATCCCGCTCAAAATTATTTAGGGTGAACTGAAAAATCGATTGAGTTTGGTCTACGATTTCCTTTTTTCAGGAAAAATCTCCTAAGAAAATACCATTTGATTTTGATCCTACGGTAGACCTAAAAATATTTCCAAACTTTAGAAATCCGATTTCCCTTTTTACTCTAACAAATCTCAATGTTTCCCTGATTTTAAGCCTAGAACTTTATCCCCTTTTTACTCTGCTTAGGTTTCTCTAGTTCTCTCCAATCATTATTTAAAGTTCGTTTGATTAACGGGAAGCTCTGTAACACTGGTTTAGGAGGAAAGATAAAACGAACAGAATTTTGAGGTGTTACAGAGCGTAAGATAAGAGGTTCTTTCCCTATTAATCTAACTATTGGTTGGGCTTGTGATAAATATATTCACCGTTAGATTTACTATGGACATCCTATTCGATGCATTTTGAAATAACATAAGTAGAATCTTAATGGACTGGGCTGGAGTCTTAGCTTAAACCATATAATGGACTGGGCTGGAGTGTTAGCTTAAACCATGTAATTGACTGGGCTGGACATAAATGTGGCATAAAAATTTTCATTATTTTTCATTTTTTACTTAAATTATTTTTCATTTTTTTCATTTTTTTTTTCTTTTTACTTTTTTTTTTTAATTACATGATCAAAATTTAGTTACATAATCAAGACTCGACACTTCACCCGAAAGATTGATCGATTCGGAACGAGTTCGAGTAAAACTGATGAAAATGGAACTTCGTCCTTTGGAATCGAGACACGGAAAAATTTAGTTATTACATAGTCGTAATTTAGTTATTACATAATAAAAATTTAGTTATTACATGATCAAAATTTAGTTACATAATCAATACTTGACACTTCACCTGAAATATTGATCGATTCGGAACGAGTTCGAGTAAAACTGATGAAAATGGAACTTCGTCTTTTGGAATCGAGACACGGAAAAATTTAGTTATTACATAGTCGTAATTTAGTTATTACATAATCAAAATTTAGTTATTACATGATCAAAATTTAGTTATATAATCAAGACTCGACACTTCACCTGAAATATTGATCGATTCTGAACGAGTTCGAGTAAAACTGATGAAAATGGAACTTCGTCCTTTGGAATCGAGACACGGAAAAATTTAGTTATTACATAGTCGTAAAATAGTTATTACATGATCAAAAATTAGTTATTACATGATCAAAATTTAGTTACATAATCAAGACTCGACACTTCACCTGAAATATTGATCGATTCGGAACGAGTTCGAGTAAAACTGATGAAAATGGAACTTCGTCCTTTCGAATCGAGACACGGAAAAATTTAGTTATTACATAATCATAATTTAGTTATTACATAATCAAAATTTATTTATTACATGATCAAAATTTAGTTACATAATAAAGACTCGACACTTCACCTGAAATATTGATCGATTCGGAACGAGTTCGAGTAAAACTGATGAAAATGGAACTTCGTCCTTTGGAATCGAGACACGGAAAAATTTAGTTATTACATAATCAAAATTTAGTTATTACATGATCAAAATTTAGTTACATAATCAAAACTCGAAACTTCACCTGAAATTTGATCGATTCGGAACGAGTTCGAGTAAAACTGATGAAAATGGAACTTCGTCCTTTGGAATCGGGACACGGAAAAATTTAGTTATTTTAAAATCATAATTTAGTTATTACATAATAAAAATTTAGTTATTACATGATCAAAATTTAGTTACATAATCAAGACTCGACACTTCACCTGAAATATTGATCGATTCGGAACGAGTTCGATTAAAACTGATGAAAACGGAACTTCGTCCTTTGGAATCGAGACACGGCAAAATTTAGTTATTACGTCATCAAAATTTAGTTATTACATGATCAAAATTTAGTTACATAATCAAGACTCGACACTTCACCTGAAATATTGATCGATTCGGAACGAGTTCGAGTAAAACTGATGAAAATGGAACTTCGTCCTTTGGAATCGAGACACGGAAAAATTTAGTTATTACATAATCATAATTTAGTTATTACATAATCAAATTTTAGTTATTACATGATCAAAATTTAGTTACATTATCAAGACTCGACACTTCACCTGAAATATTGATCGATTCGAAACGAGTTCGAGTAAAACTGATGAAAACGGAACTTCGTCCTTTGGAATCGAGACACGGCAAAATTTAGTTATTACATAATCATAATTTATTTATTACATAATCAAAATTTAGTTACATAATCAAGACTGGACACTTCACCTGAAATATTGATCGATTCGGAACGAGTTCGAGTAAAACTGATGAAAATGGAACTTCGTCCTTTGGAATCGAGACACGGAAAAATTTAGTTATTGCATAATCATAATTTAGTTATTACATAATCAAGACTCGACACTTCACCTGAAATATTGATCGATTCGGAACGAGTTCGAGTAATAATTTAATTTTAATAGAATAATTTATAATTTAATTTTAATTGAATAATTTATAATTAACTATAATTTAATTTTAATTAAATTTGTGTGGGGAAATAATTTAACTTTACTTTTTTTTTTGATAAATTAACTATATTCACAAACTAATTTAACAAATTTTTTTTTGCATTTTCTTTACTTGTGTCGGTCAACCCTATTAAAAAAAAAAGACAAACACATGCTCGGTTTTGATGTTAACAATGTAAAATGGGTATTCTTCTCAAACAGGCATGTACGCCTATCAGTTCATCCCTAAAATCTCTAAATCACTTCATCCATATCTCTCTATCTTAAGGAAAAAAAATTCTCCAACTGATATTCTGGCAAAAAATAAGGGGATTTTCAGGGAAGATTTAGTCTTCAATTTTGGAAATATTTCTGCACCTCCATATGATGAAAATCTGATGAAATCAAGAATATTGAGAACATCTAGCGGTAATAATCCCAGTCAATTATTTTTTGATTTGAACCCTAACCTTTTTATTTTGGGGTTGAAATCAAAAGAAATAACTTTTGGGCGGATTATTGCCCCTTGATGTTTTAGAATATCTATAGATTCAACCCTAAAATCAGTCTGATTTACTCCCATCTTAGGTATGTTGTAGCATTCATTCTTAGATTGCTGAAATTCTCATTATACTAGATGATTTTTGCGTAGTAATAAGTGTTACTATGTTAGCTTTTTGAATTTTGCTGTAACCCATTGCACTCTGTGTTAGCTTCATCTGGTTCCCTTGATGTTAGTCAGCATTGATGCTCTCTGAATTTGTTAGTCCTGACAATCTCTTTTGAGCAACCAGGTACTTGTGAGGCTGAAATACAAACCAAGGAGGGGGTAAGAAGGAGCATCACAATCTGTGGTAGTGCCTAAACCCAGTTTATACTGGAGGTATCATTCTCAAACCTTAAAGTTACTATCTCTGATAATTATCATGATAGCTTGTTGAACTGTAACCCCATTGTAATTTAGTTAAACCTCTGAACTTTTCATACTCTGTCTTGAATGATATACCCCATGTTTGCCTGAAATGTTGTTAACTCCTGCAACATATAGAATCTGTTGAGTAAAGTTTGTGTATGAAGTTTGTGCACTAAAATTCTTTTTCGCTGCACTAAAGTTTGTGTCTATTCTTTTTCCTGTAACATATAGAATCTGTGCTCACTACTGCTTTGTTGTGCAGTACATCATGTTGAATCTGTGAGCATGTTTCATAGAACTTATCTGGTGATGTTATCCTATTTGAGGGACTAGTAAAATGGGTAGCTAAATGGGTGATGTATTGTAGCTGAATGGGTGATGTTTCATTCAATCTGGTGATGTTTCATAGAACTAAATGGGTGATGTTATCCTATTTGTTTTTGAATCTGTAGCTAAATGGGTGATGTATTGTAGGTACATGTATTTTTTTTCAATCCGTTTCAGAGGTGTCATTATTCTTCAGTGAAAGCATTGAGTTTCCAGTTCCAGGAGAGACAGATTTAGTGATTTGCTTTATGTATAATACCATCGTGCAGTTTCGAGCATTTTCAGTTAACACCTTTGGAAGAATTTGAAAATTTGCAATGATAAAATTCTTAACTTTTTGCAACAGTTGCCTGAGATTTGTTGTTTCTGGATCTAATTTCTACTAAATCAGCACTTTGAGACGAGGAGAGAAAAGCCAGAAAAGGAAGGCATTTTTCTAAAGAATCACTAAAACTGACTCAAAGTTACTTATAGGTATGTTTTTCAAGCCTTGATGTACTATGCACCAGTGTTAAGTACTTCGTATTTTTTTTTCTCATTGTCATTGTGCAATCATTCTTCATGAACATTAGAGCTCTTTCTCGATAGATGTGACTTCACATCTGTCTAAAGAAGAAGATTTGAGCTCCCAGAGATATAAAAGTTGCCAACTATGTCAATTATAGAACTAGGGACATACTACTTATTATCTGATATTGCTAAGTTAATCAATTAGAGTACTTATTTGAAATGACATTTTGATTATGGGTTTGTGTGGATGTGTGATTATGGGTTTGTGAAATGACACTTTTGACTCTAACTGTCGATTGCACAGATCAGTGTTTACTCTAATTTAACAAACACACTGACCCTAGAGCTGCTGCAATTCATTCTCGCGAAATCTCCCAACTGCGGCTGACATACAGACCCTTCATCTTCGATGCTGCACTATGAATTGGCCACAGTTCAAATTCTTTGCATTATAAATAGTACCACTTAGAATTTGTCTTATTATCATCCAGATTCATTTGCTCCCATCTTCTCCAGATTTAGTTTTCCAGATTCGGTATGTGTTATTCCAAAACTTGAAATGACTCAATATACTGAAAGTACTAGACCAATTTTCCTGAGTTAATACTGGATGTCTGATTATGGGTTTCTATGAGGGAAATTGCATATTGCCTGTTTCATCTGTTATTACCATGTTTGTCCATATAAATTTTTTATGTTTCAAATGGTGCTGAATTTATTGGTAATTTCAAGACTTGTATGTCTAAATTGTCAAGTCAGGGGATAACTACTATTTTGAAATGAAACATATTTATTAGTTAATGCTAAGCTTGTATTTCTGAATTGATTTATCAGTTTTTGCTTTCATTGGAGTGCAACTGATGGATCTACTGGTCTCTTTGCGTTTCAGAATGGATAAATCCTGGATGAGTACTGATAGAACGAAGAAACGTTATAGAGAAGGAGTTGCGGCGTTTCTGCGGTATGCTGTCAACCATCTCAAGGAAGAGGGTGAGACATATGATGAATTTCTTATGTTGTGTCCATGTACAGATTGTTTAAATCTCTGTGCATGCTCCGTTGGCGACATAGAAGATCATTTATTTGTAAATGGAATCGATCAAACGTATACTATTTGGAATAAGCATGGGGAAAAGGATGAGGCAATAACTAGTAGTAGTCCAGTTAACGTCAACAATGGTATGCACGCTGAATTTGAAATGGGAACTCCCACTGATGCTCCAGACGAAGATTTTGGAATGGGAACTCCCACTGATGCTCCAGACACTATAGATATGATGCAGGATGCAGAAGAGTTCGCAGATGACCCTATAAAGTTTAAAAAGTTACTTGAAAATGCTGAAAATCCCTTATACGAAGGATGTCCCAACTTCACAAAGTTGTCTGCAATTGTGCAGTTGTTTAAGTTGAAGAGTAAGCACGGTGCATCAGACATGTTTTTTAATGAATTGTTACCCTTGTTAAAGGACATGCTTCCCAAAGAAGGTAATTTAATGGCGAGGAGTACATATCAGGCAAAGAAAATATTGAAAGCAATGGGTTCAGGGTACACAAAGATACATGCATATATCAACAACTGCATTCTTTATTGGAATGAGTACAAGGATGAAAAAGTGTGTCCTACTTGTAAAGCACCCAGATGGAAAGTTGACAGGGATGGTAAAGTTTACGAGAATGTTCCAACAAAGGTATTGTGGTACTTCGACATCATCCCAAGATTTCAGCGGCTGTTTCAATCGAAGCACACAGCAGAAGATTTGATATGGCACGATACCACTAGAAACAAATACGGTGTTTTACGTCATCCGGCAGACTCACATGCTTGGAGAGAGATAGATAACAAGTTCCCAGAAATTAAAGGTGATCCAAGAAATCTGCGGTTAGCTGTTTCGACTGATGGAGTTGATGTAAACACAGGCACCAAACATCACAGTGTATGGCCAGTTTTGGTTGTGATTTACAACCTTCCACCGGGGCTGTGTATGAAGAGAAAGTTCATCATGTTGTCGTTACTTATAGATGGTGCGCCAGGAAACAACATCGATGTCTTTTTGGAACCTCTTGTTAAAGATTTTAAATTCTTATTTGAGAAGGGAAAGAGAACATGGGATGCATATGCCCAAGAAATGTTTACTCTACGTGCAGTTGTTTTGTGGACGATAAACGATTATCCTGCTCTTGGTACACTATGTGGTTGTCGTTACGCTGGATATCATGGTTGTGTGGTGTGTCGGAAAAAAACGCACAGTATTAGGCTTCATGACTCAAACAAGAATGTTTATGTTGGTTATAGAAGATTTTTACCCTATGAGCATCCGTTCAGAAGGCAGAAGGGGGAATTTGGCGGAAAACAAGAGTGGGAGACTGCTCCAGAACCAATGACCGGGGAAGAAATATATGAGGAGGTAAAATGTATAAAGAATTCATGGGGAAAGAAGGGGAGGAATACTCAAGGAGAAGACGTTCAGGCTACACCTGGAAAAGGTGGAAAGATGAAGCGCATCAGAAAAAGAAAATTGAGCGCATCAGAAAAATATCAAAAGAAGTCGATAGGTCAGGTGAGGAAGAGGAAGGCAGGGAAACCACTTACTGGAGCAAGTATAACATATGGCAGAGACTACTTAGATATTGGCGCTATAATGATGTCCAACATTGTATTGATTTCATGCATGTCGAAAAGAATGTGGGACAAAGTCTTGTTGGAACGTTGCTGCACAACGGGAATACAAAAGATGGATTAAACGACAGAAAGGATTTGGTGCGTTTGGGGTTAAAATCGGAGTTACACCCTAAGACAGATGACAAAGGAACGATACTTCCCGCAGCATGTTATACATTAACTACGGAAGAAAAAGACATATTCTTGGAGACACTATCCGAGTTAAGAGTTCCAGAAGGGTATTGTTCGGATTTTTCCACCCTTGTGAACCTAAAAGAGCGTAATCTAATCAGACTCAAATCACATGATTACCATATGCTTATGCAACAATTTTTGCCCGTCGCTATTCGATCAATTATGCCTACACCTGTGAGATATGCTATTATCAGGTTTTGTTTCTTTTTCAGATCAATATCCTCCAAAGAAATCATGGTGGAAGAGCTAGATAAATTGCAAGAGGATCTCTGTGTGACGTTATGCTTACTAGAGAAGTATTTTCTTCCATCCTTCTTTGACATCATGATTAATTTAACTGTACATCTTACCAGGGAAGTGAAGTTATGCGGTCCGGTTTGCTTTCGATGGATGTATCCTTTCGAAAGGTGTATGAAGGTTATAAAGGGGCATGTGAGAAACAAGAATCAACCTTGTGGATGCATTGCCGAAGAGAATGTTGCAGAAGAGACGATTGAGATATATTGTGAGTACCATAAAAGCATCAGGACAATTGGTATTCCACTAGATAGGCATAATACATCATAGGAGGGAGAACCGTTATCAGCTGAAGAGCCGTGTATAGTTACCCCAGAACAGTTGAGACAAGCACATTTCTATGTAATGCAGAACACGCCTGAAATTGAGCCTTACATAGAGTAAGTATTAAATTGTTTTTTTTCCTGTGTTTTGTTCCTGTTTTTTTTTTTTGGTACAAAGTATAATAACATTTGGTTATTGTACATACCAGCCGACACAATCTATATTTGGAAACTAACTATTCTACTAAAAAGCGAGCATGGCTGGAGAAATAGCACTCTAACACTTTTGGCGCTTGGTTAAAAAATGATGTAATATGTCATATAAAAAGTGTCTTGTTTGATGTGTTATATTCCTTTAAAGTCAAGGTTCATCCTAATAATGAATTTCAGGTTGAAAAAGAGTTGGCAGACGACAGAGAAAGTATCTTAGAGAACTTAAGATGGATATCACACGGCCCGCACTACGAGGTAACGAAATACACTGTATATCGCATCAATGGATATCTATTCCGCACAAGATCCCGTGATGGTAGAATTCACCAGAATAGTGGGGTTAGCGTTGCAGCAAATGACATGCACATATCTAGAGATGATGACGTTACATATGGTAAAGCCTCTTATTATGGTGTCTTTCAAGAGATATGGGAGTTAGATTACTGTGAAAGAAAAGTTCATCTGTTCAAGTGCAATTGGGTTGATAATAAACGTGGGGTCAAAAGAGATGCTCTTGGCTACAAGATTGTTGACCTTACTATGTTGGGATACAAAAATGATCCTTTTATTTTAGCCTCACAAGCTAAGTAGGTATTTTATGTCAAAGACCAGTTAGATAAGAAAAAGTCTATTGTTTTTGTGGCACCTCCCAAAAATTATAGAGATGACGATGGCAACGATGAGGAATTCAGTACAGTAATCTTTTCTGGGAATGATAATATCTTGCCGTCTGTAGATCCACAAGACTTGGGTAAAGAATCCCGAAATGATTACTTCCGAACTGACTGCCGAGGTTTACTTATACGCAAGCCAAAATGACACACTCCCGCAGGTACGTCGCTTTATTTCCTTTAATCTGTGGTTATTCGGTTAGTGACATGATATTGAAAGAACGACAACGATGGAACTTATGTTTAATCCTGTTCCTTAGCATGCTTTCTGTATGTTTGCGTGCTTTATTCTTTGTAAAATGAATAACATCATTTTATCCGTGTCTCATATGGAACTTCAATTGAAATTGCTACTACTGTACTTTACAACTTGCTACTCTGGTTACTTTTAAATAGATATCCAAGAGAATGAGAGTTGGTATGTTTTTGTCCTATTACTTGAATATATTTATGGGCACATGCACTATAACTACGTGTTGTACTTGTATTTCAGAAATCTTTTATACACTTCATAACATTACTCAAAGCATATGGTGAAATTGAATTCCAAGTACCCAAATTAGATTCGTAACCCTGTAGATATATGATGGAAACTCCAGTTCATTAACCACAAAAAAAACATTTAAAATGATGGTGCTAAAGGTCTTATGGTTCTCAATTTTATGGCGAAATCATTTGGGGGCGGACTGATGCTTTTTCCTAAGTGAATTGCATGGAGCGGTTCACTTGCTTGTGTGAGGAGTTTGTATTGTGTAGCCTGTGAAGAATAGTGAATTTTAATCTCATTTTCCTTGTTCCAATTTAACCCTCAACCGTTTTGAATACCATACTTGACAGGGTTTTTCCCATATCTCGTGAAAGTCCTCTTTGTAAGAAGTCTTGACCACAATTTATGTTGAGTTGGGCTGACACCTTGTATTAATTGTTGTGCCCTCGTTCTTTCTTCCTTGTTTTTTTTGAACTCAGAACCTTATTTTCCTGTTGCAGGTTCGTTGTGGCTATTCAACATTCTACATTGTCCCTGAGCTTTGACGAAGTCATTTTTATGTCATCAGATGCCTCTATAAGTTTGACACTCGAATTGTAGGACACGAACTCTGCATCTAAAACATCAAGAATTTGATTATGGGATTGTTTTGTCTTGTTATATAAAGAGCAAAAGAAATGCATTCCTACTGCAATCGTAGTTTTGGAGTGGCTGGCTCCAAAATCAATTTGATGTAATATTTTTGTTTTTTTTCTTTTGGAAAGAGGTAAATAAAAAATATTGGTTGTAGATATAAATTTTTTCATTAAATATATTGGCTAAAAATATACAAGATTTTGTGAATTGATAAGTTAAATAGGTTTGGTTGGTCTCACAGATGGCTCCTGTCGTTTGCAGTCCCTTCTAGATTTGTATGAAAAGTTTAAGATATGGTTTACTATTTTGGATTTTGGCATGGTTATATATCGGGAATTCTGGGAGAAAGTAACACAACAGAACTCCACTATACGTGTTTTATTTTCACAAAACACCCGGCTGCACCCGCTGTATTGCAATTACCTTGGAAGCCACAATCACTTATAATGTATCCTTCTATACACCAGAGCTTGAGGTTTCTTTATTGCGGTGAACATGCATAAACATCACCCTAGCATATGTTTCTTGAAAATTAAGCATACTAGGAGCATTTGGCCTAGAAAAGACTCGGTAACAACCATGGCTAGTACTTTAAAAGTTAAAATTCAATCTCATGTGTCTAATGGATCCGACGCTATGTTCACAATTTGTTTTTCGTGTAGCCATATCATAATCCTCCCAAAAAAAATATGGAGTAACCATATGTCAATCTTTTGTCATGTTTGATATAATGTGTCAATTCCTTAGTATATGCGTGTCTAATAAACCAGATATTATGGACACATAAACAAACCAATGTGGATAAATAAATCCTCTTTCCGTCACAGTCTAAAAGGTGTGTCTATTGTCATCCGACACTTTTGACACATACAAAATTATTTAATGTGGCCATATACGCATCTATGGCTACATGTGATTGGATTAAACTGAAAACCATGACCAAACGATACCCTATGGATGCAGTTGATGGGTTTAGGAATAAACCCATGACTAAATGGTGCACTATGGCTACATGGTAACACAAGATGTGGCTATAGTTATACTGATGACCAATATCCACACAAATAACCTGAAACGTGGTTGGACTGTAAACTAAAAAACGTGGCCTATGTGAAGGTTTGTACTAGTGAGCCCTCCCGAGACTATAAATCGGCCACTAGGGCCACCTAGGGGTTTAAAGGCTTATTGCATACGCTAAGTACAATCGACGATGCCTGCGACATTGAGTTAGGATTTTATTTTCTATTTGATTTGCTCGAGGACTAGCAAATAATAAGTTTGGGGTATTTAATAGGCACATTTTTGTGTCTTATACAATCTCAATTGTATATATTATTAGTGCTCGATTTTATATTTATTATGGCTTTTTATGTCCCTGTAGGTATTTTTGGAGAAATAAGCTTTTGCGGCGAAATTGGCTAAAAAAGTGGTTTTTGGGCTCGTGGGAGAAAATTACTATACGGACTCTCACTTTAGATAAGGGGTAACCTAATTACTAAGGGGTGACCCATTTCCAGGCATCTGCTAAAGGGAGACCAGCACAGGATAGGGGGAGGTCACTTTCTTCTCAAATTCGAATGAAATTTTGGCGGGAAAAATATCCAGCAAAGAACCAAACTTTGGGTTGGATTTCGAAGGTGTTTTATGGAGATTCAATCGCTGAAATTTGTTGGGCTGGACGTGATTGAGCATAACAGGCTTGGTATGTGCGCTGGAATCGATCAAGTTGGGCTGGATAATCCAGAAAAAGGAAACAGAATTTAAGTTTTGCACGAAAACTTTGTGGAATTACTTTAGGAATTCCAGGGAGACTAAAGGCGTGATATTGTTTCCTAAGGTGAGATTCTATCTAAGGAAGAGTTTCGGATGATTTGGAAGTCTTAGAAACGCTTAAGGAAATCGGCAGAGAAGTTTATTGTCGTGGCTTGCACGAAAATAAAAAGAGAGAATTAATCGTTATTTTTAGGTTTCTGAGCAGTATAAAAGGTGTGTTCGAGTCCCAGGGAAGGTTACAAAGTGATGGGAACAGTCACGGAGGAGTTTGTAACACCACAGAGCTGAAGAGATCGAGTTGCAGGAAAACCCGCGTTTCTGTTGATGCTGCTGAAGAACATCCGTTGTAAATAAGAACAACGTCTCAAATTTGTAACTGTGCTACTGTAACTTCTTTGTAACAGTCAGTCATTCGTTTTGCAACGCCATTACACCGTTGCAAACAATCAGTTTTATAGTTTTTCATTCATTTAATCAACTTTTGGGCTATGAACAAATATTTTGAGCAAGTGATTAATATGAGGAGCTAAACCCCATTGCTGAGGCGACGGAGGAAGCCATTTTTCCAATTATTATGTGGTAAATTCTATTTAATTTAATTTTCGCAATTCTTTTATGATTATTTGCACTGAACTGAAATCGAGTATATGATTCTGAATAAGTGGTTGTGTTCTCAATTGGCGGGTCATGCTTAGGTTAAATCTTTTGATGGTCCATGCTTTCGATTTACAACTATTGTTTTGAGAATGTACTTGTCTAGGCAAAAATATTAGAATCACTTTAAACGTAAAGAGTTGCATGAATATTGACTAGATTAAATCACATAAAAATTGGAGATTGGTGGAATCCAAAGTCTCAGTGCTTTTTATAAACTTGAATACAATTTCTTTTTAAGTTTTTTATTTTAATTTGAGTCTAAAATCGAGTCTACATAATCCGAGTTGAACGATCTTTACTACCACTTAAAAAATACATCAATAGCTCATAAAAAATAGGGATTTCAGGATTATAAAGGGGAATGGGGAACCCAACAGAAAGCTTCCCAAACGAAATAATGACTCTCTGATCATTCCATTGCTCAGATGCGAACCAATCAAGTCCAAGCACGGTATTATGACTCGAACCTTAGGAACTGTCAGAGAGATTCCTTTGGGTTTAAGTTCATCTTTCATTCTAACGAGTTTTTTAAGAAGTTTCTGTCCTACTCGAGGAGCCATTTAAAGTATGGGAATATGAAAGAAAGTTCTGAAAATCTGAAATCAAAGGATGATCAAATCAATCAAGATTTAGTTAATCAACATTTCAAAAAATGATGAAATTAAAATTGAAAGAGAGAATTATAGATTTGAAAAGAAGAGATAAAAAAGATGATGAATTAAGTAGAAGCAGAAGAACAGCAGCAGAAGGTAAAGTTGCAGATGAAAGAAGGTAAAAAAGGATAATGAAGACGTATTAGGGTAGATAAAGGATTTCATTCCTTTTCTCGAGATATTTCATCTCAAAGGCACATTAATTAGGGGAGAGATAAGGAGAGGCGGTTACGAGCAAAAAGGAGATTCAATAGAAGACGTGTCAATCAATGGGTGGTAAGATTAACACGTGTAGACGGTCATGCCGAAATCTCGGAAAAGAATCAGTGGATCTAAGAGAATGCCAAAAGACGAAAAGATGTGGAAAGTAAGGCTTCTCTTATCACCCTTTCCTTCAAAAAGAATGATACGAGAAGAGGCAAAATATGGGTGTAAAATACCACACACCTAATAATAAGGCGAAGATATATATTTGATAACAGGCGAATATGACGCGCTCTTTACATTTCTGCTGACGAATGAGATGACGTCACCAAGTCACACCAAAAGTGTGAAGATCAGCGCGACAATTAAAATGTGAGCGTGGAAAATATAATGAAGGGCGATTATTACGCCCTCACAGATCCGATAATAGGGGCTTTATTCGCTGTCCTCCACTATGTAACCCCTATAAAAGGGACCAGAAGCCATTGTAAAGAGGAGAGATCTTTTTGAGAGTTGAGATAAGAATTTTAGGAGAGAGAAAGTTATTTTGTTCTCCAAGTTAGGGTTTTCATACATCCATATTATATTTGTTCTATCTTTTAATGAAATGATTTAGTCTTTCCCTCATGATGTCTTAGATTCATCTCATAGTTTTACTTGGGTGTTAGTTGTAGGATTTCCTCTGCAACTACAAGACGTGCTTCCACATATTTTATTTTTCAGATTGGCATCGCAAAATGAAGCTGTACAAGACTCTCTTGGCTGCACTTTGAAATGCCTCCCTTCAAATATTTGGGTATACCAGTAGTGACTTATTTTAGGTTGGTATCGGTTGCCCATGGAGAAGGATATTTGAATTTTTTTTTTTTTTTGGAAACCAGAAATTTGAATATCATCCTTTCCATTTTGATACCTTTTGAAATATTGGTATAATATGACTAAATGCTAAGCATGGAAAAACAACACACTATGGTGTTGATTTTCTTTATTCAAGTTTGGTGAATCCTAATATCGAGTCTAGTTAGCATACCCAATTCAATCAACCTTGATGAATTATCCTAATATCGAGTCTAGTTAGTATCCCCAAATATTGAATCAACCACCCATACACATGTGCCTGCAGAATTTTCAATAGAATTGGCATTAATAGAAAAGTGGTGGCTCCTCATCTCGATGTACAGTTATCTTTATCAAAATCATCATCCATGAATTGGATTGGTTGGGCAATGAAGTCAACATTATTGGATGCTATGACTGGTGCTACGTGTTGAGTGGAGCAGAGCCAAGTCTGATTTCTAAAGGATAATATACATAGAAAGAAAAAAATTATAAATCCCCATTTATTTATTTTTGTTGTTGCTGGCCTTATAGACAGGTTTTTTGTTTTAATTCTTTCCTACTTGAATCTTAGCTCTCGCGCCAGCTACTATTCTAACAGTTAGGCTTTCATTTATACGAACTTTCCTTTGCAACTTTAATCTAGAGTGGTACAAATTATTTTTGGTAGTGTCCTATATTCCAAGGTTGCTAATGGGGTACCATTTTACTTGTGAGTGTACCAACTCAAAAATAATTATTATTTTGTCCTATATATGAATTGGTACATCCCAAACAAAATGATACCCCATTAGCAGCCTTGCTATATTCTTTGGGCATCCCTCAAACTATAGTGGGAAGCAAATTATTGTGCCCCATGCCAAATAGTCATTCGTGTTCCCACATACCCACTCAGAGACCACCGAAAACAGGGAGTTCGTCACAATATGCACCAAGACGGATCCTTTATGGAATATGCACAAATTGATCCTATGCTACTACTAGCTATCTACCACCAAAAATTTTCTTGTATTTCTATTTTTCTGATTTTTGTTGTTAATTCAACCAAAAAGTTGCTTTTGAGAGAGCATGTGAAAATATATTAGCAGCAGGAGAGTTGAGTTTAAGAGCTACATGAAGACCGGAAGTAGTACTCTAGAAATTATCAGCTTACAAGGTTATCGTAATAATCAAGGTTCTCATGCTATTTCAAAAGGCACCAAATGAGGGAATTCACCAATAACATGGTAGACGATAGTTTTAGAATTCAACTAATGGGAATGTCTTGGATTTCCTGGATTCCTTCAAGTATGCAAAAAATGAAGGAAGAACCTACTCAAGCTTAATGACTAATCTTATATCAATATAAAGAAAAGAGATATTTTAGTTGTTTACAAAATGACAAAATAGCTTGAGTAACCTTGATATTACTAATATGATCTTAAAAATCACTGCTATTATACATATGTATTCAAGGGTGAAAATGTACATTGAATCAATACTTACATAAACAATCTTATATATTCATATATTCACATAAATGTCATTGTTATAAAAATACATCAATTTTTTTAAAAACCTGATATCTTTCGAATTACACATCGGATTTTTATAAAATTAACATATTTGGAAAGCTCTTTGAAATACGTACGTAATAAGTATAAATAAGAATATTAAATTTTATTTTACTAAAAAAATATGATTATTATCAAATTTGATATTGTTAAAAAAGCAAAATTTGGCATCACTAGTGATAATAAAGACAACCAATTTTATTCATTATGTTTGGGAGAATTTTGGTACGATATGGTGGTAACAACACGCAAAAACTTCACCACTCTATATATGCAAGAGTGCATCCGCTGAAAATTGACATTATTACTCTTTATTTAGTAAGGGGCCTAATGAAGAAACAAATTTTTGTATGTAATCTTCATGGAGATCATAGTCGGAGAAAATGTTCTTGCTCATCTCAGTTGTCTTCTGTCGCAATTGTTGTCCCTCTGGTTCTACCATCACAATCCTCATTGCTTCTGCTACTGCATCTCTGGTAAAAGAACCGTCTTCATTTCTTTGAACTTCAAAACCAAGTCCCTTTTCAACTAAGAACCTGGCATTGATACCTTGGTCAATGATCATTGGCATTAGGATTTGGTTATGTCCGAAGAAGAGGTTCTCAGAAATAGAACCCGACCCACTGTGAAACAAACTCCCTCCAATCGCCGTATGAGATAAAACCTCTACTTGAGAGATCCATCCAAAGCACATATATCCTCTACTTTTGATTCTATCCTCAAAACCGGATGGTAGTAGACTTGATTGATCAATTCCTTCTGGCTTCCTTAGTACCCACAAGAATGGTAACTCGGAAGATTCCAATCCAAATGCTAGCTCATGAATTTCATCTATACTCATTTTGTATTCACTTCCGAATGACACATAAACAACAGATCTAGGTTGTTGTCTATCTAGCCAATGGAACATTTCAGAATTAATATTCGTGCTGGAATCGCCGGATTTGCTACTAGCCGATGAACCATGTGCACGAGGTGGTAGTAAACCAATCGGAATAATAGGTTTCTGGTAGAGATCTTTGAGGAGATTCACATAGTCTCCATCAAGTTCAACAACACTTTTGAGTAAAACGAAGGTACAACCTTCAACAACTCTTACTAGTCTGTCACCCGTTGAAAGTCCAGTTGCATCTTTAGAGTTCATGACTTCATTAAAACCTATAGCATCATGGTGTCGACATGCAAGACTTGAAGAAAAAGGGATCCATTCCGGTACTGATGTTAAATACTCCGGCGTGCGTTCGCTGTTTGAGTCTTTATATTCCGATATTGGTCCAACAAATGCCAACAATGGTGCAGAAAACACACTAAAAAAAGCAGTACGAATATTGAGTTTGGCTCCAACATCCGGTATCCAACAGTTAATGACATCGAATATTACCAGATCTGGCTTCATTTCATTCAAAAACTTTTCGACCGGTGCTTGCAATTCATCATATGCTATCTTCAGATACTGGGTTTGCTCCCCATCTTTTAGATCCACGGTTGCTTCACAACCAGCAGGTAAGTTATCGACGGAAGGCAAATCGACCGAGACAAAACTGATACGATTCTTTAAACTTGGTGGATAAATTGGTGGTAGTCTTTTGATAATACTTGGTGTAGATATGAAAGATATTTGAATATCACCATTTCCATTTGAAGCTAAACTCTTCGATAACTCAAGAAATGGTATAATATGACCAAATGCTAACCATGGAAAAAACACAATATGGTATTGATTTTCTTTAGTTTCCATTAAAGAAGAAAGTTTGATGAACTATCAATTGTATGATAGAATAGTCTGGCTAGTTTTTTTTTTTTTTCTTTTTTTGGAAGAACTGGGTAGTTAGTATACTAAACGATAGCAAGTGGTTGGCTGAATTCCCATGTGGCTGATAAATTTTCTATATATATAAGCAATTGCTATTTAGCAAGTAGTTGGCAGTTGGCTCACCTCATTCCTCATGTTAGTTTCCTTATCTTCATCATCCATGAGATCATCTCTTTTGGAACTTTTATCAATCTTGTCAAGTCATTCCGTAAAACCAGCTAAAACTTTCATGTGGACTGAAAAACATAAACCTGACGAGATTGGGGTATACCCAGATTAATTGGGGTATATCCAATAAGACAAAATCTGGTCATTATGAAGTAAAACCAAGCCACCCCTTAACCTTGTATTTTCTAAATGGCTAATATGTTCTTGTTTAATTAACATTAAAATTCTGATTAGGTTAATTAATTAAATAGATTAAAACTTCTCGAATTATGAAATTGAGTTATGAAATTTTGTTTTTGATTGAACTTTTTTGGGAAGGTTTTTGATGAAAAAAGATTTGTTTTGAGAAAATTTTTTGGAACGGAAATGAAAGTACACTACCTTAACACTTCTAAAGAGGGGATTGCAAAGATGTTGTATGAAATCATACTCAAAATTAGATCAAAAATCAACACTTTCAGTTCTGAAAGTATGAAAAGTCGGCAAGGTCGACGATGAAGACCTTGCCGACTTTTTTTTTTTGACATACAGGAGACGACAGAAAAAAAATCGGCAAGGTCTTCAAAAAATACTCTGCCGGCTGTTGAAAATACCCTGCCGGCTGTTTATTAGTCGGCAAGGTCTTCAAAAAATACCTTGCCGTCTGTTGAAAAATTTACAGTCGCCATGGCTATTATGAAAAGTCGGCAAGATATGCATGTCACGACCTTGCCGGCCAATTCAAAAAATACCCTGCCGACTGTTGAAAAAATTTACAGTCGCCATGGCTATTATGAAAAGTCGGCAAGATATGCATGTCACGACCTTGCCGGCCGAAGACACAGAAATCATAATTTTTGATTTCTAACCTAATATAACAATTATATAACAACCAAATCACACAACACAATGATGGGTTAAGTTTAGACATTACTTAGAGTCTTCTTTTCGCCGGCCAATGTAGAAAAATCAATGTTCAAGATTTTCGGTTGATGGAAGAAATGGAAAAAGATGAAGTGGAAGAGCAGAGAGATTAGAGAAGAGAGACTAGGAAAGATTAAGAATTTTTTAATTTTAGGGGTTAATTTTCAGTTAATTAGTTCAAAGATATTAAAATAAAATCACCAATTTTGACCACCCCTTAACAAGAACACTAGGTCCATTTAGATTTGGATATACCCCAACTAATATGGGTATATCCCCAATTTCGGCAGGAACATAAACTGTGGCACGGTGGTGGCCACTGATCTTCTTATTCTTTCGAGAACATTTTGTACATTTTTAACTGTCTTAGTGGGAAGCAAAGTCCCATGTCCCCTGCCATGTCAAGAATTAAATAATCATTTCTGTTCACCTACCCACTCAATGACCAAATTAAAAAGTACATTTAGGATTTTACACGGCTGTTAGGCTGGGTCTAACGGCACCCAAGATTCAAGATTGGGACGGTTGATGTGTCGTTTATTCGAGCACTGTTCTCTTGATTTTGAGAGAGTGCGCCGTTTTGTTTGGATCCAAGATAGAAATAACCCGGACACGGGTTTAGAATTTGCTTATCAAAAAAGTCTCAAACGCAGTTCTTAAATGCGTATTGTCATTACTTTATAGAAACTCAATTATCAATATCATATAGACCGTTGGATTCCTAGTCTTATTGGAGATCTAAGGATTGATAAATGATCCGTTGTTTATAATTACGTGCCGCGCAGTTTCAAACTGCTTATGGACGTAGAATCTTGGATCCCACTGCGGCTGGGCATTGATTTTTTGTGACGTGGATTCAACAAGAAAATTGAATATTGCACCATGACTAGACTCAGTCTAAGGCTGATTCTAATCGTGGTGCAATATTATGGAACTACGTACAATGTCAGGTGGAGCACTAGCAACACTGCCAACCAAGTTATGGAACTACGTATAATGTCAGGTGGAGCACTAGGATGTTAGCTAACGGATCTGCTAACCAAGTTATGGAACTACGTACAATGTCAGGTGGAGCACTAGTAACACATATTTTTGGCATATACACTGCCACAGTTTGATCATTCAGCTACTTGGTCATTCAATTCACAGATAGCTAAGTGGTTGGTTCCAGGTTTTCCAAGCACAATTTTGGTATACTCTTCTAACTATCTGATTTGGCTCTTTTCATTTTGGTTGTGTAGAAGTTGGTAAGAATAGTGTTTCTACCTTATCAACCAGTCTTCGATTTAATTCAGGGCATTTGACTAAAATGATCACATTAAAAAAAAAAAAAAAAATCTAGTGACGTACAAATAGAATTATTTTAGTTTACTATAGCGAGATAACAGCACCTCGGTACATTTTTATTACTGTATGAAAATATTGGAGTTTTTTGTTTTGTTATTTTGGCTTCAGAATTCGTCCTCTGGACACTTGAACTACTCCAAGTTGGTTAAAATATGGAAGTTGTGCTTTGGCGTACAAAGTGCATAAATATATGCATCAAATATGCATTAAATTCCACAGCGTGGAGAAGGGAAAGTGATGGGAAGAAACAAGTCATTTTTTCTATCAACATATATGCCCAAGAGCTATATATACTCATTCTCCATATCATTTTGATTCTTGCAGAAGTTTTGTTGCTTTGATTAAAACATATAGGAAATGAACAAAAGCAAAGGAAGGTTTCATGACAGCTGACTGTATCAACAGATTTGGTTCATCAGGTATATCGATATCATGTGCTCTGTATCATCATGGTACATCCCACACTTATTTTTTCACCGATAAAGATTCTAGTGCTAACGAGTTTCGGTCAAGTCATTGTTATCAGCCGCAGAATTTTGTTACTGTTTGAGAACGGCACGGCTGCTAACGGGGAGTACTAATCTGCTCGGGGGTGTACCGTTTTAAAAGCAATGGATGTTTTGAATTCGGTATACCCCAAGTAAAATGGCACCCTCTATTAGTGCAATCTTGGAGAAAATGAGTTTTTTTTTTTGATTAGAAGAGAACATTTATTGAAGAATTAGAATGTACAGAGTTCTACAAGAAGTAGAGATAAAAAAGCAAAAAGAAAGCAACAAGATTAAACAAACAGGGCTTCCCAATTAGCCATTACAGTAGAAGCAAAATTTATATGTAGTCTTCTTCCAGCTGCATTTGCCCAGGAGAGGATTAAAAATTTAACTTCCATCTCTAAGTCTGAGTCTGTTTTGAATGTATGATTTTGCTCAAAAGTTCGTCTGTTTCTCTCCGTCCAGATTGTAAATATAACTGCAGCTGGTATTAAGCTCCAAACAAAGTTCCCTGTATCTGAACAAAAGTCGTCTGAAAATGAGTTTTTACTTTATGCTTTTTGTTTGTCTTGGTGGGAAATTGATCCAGGTCAAATTCAATGATGTCTTCAAGTGAAAATCTTAGCTTTCCGGACAAAATACTTTTGGATTTCCTTTCCTCAATGAATTCAAATCAAATTCAATTATGTCTTGAGGTGGAAATCTTGTATTAATTCGAATTAATTTCCATTTTTAAATCATGATTTTATTCTCTCATAATAAGCATTAATTGCATATTACTCTCGACCTCCTCCTGGCTCCCTATATAAACCACTCGGAATTCTCTTCGCAAAGCACACCGGAAGTAGTTATTATCCGGTTTTCTTTTCACCTCTTCTCGCTTTGATTTGCACTATTGTGTGTTTATTTCTTTCATGTTAATCATGATGGTGATGGATGTTATGGCTTGTTCTAATTGTTCTAGACAGAAACATAACTAGGGCACGGTGGTCGCTTCCGATCTTTCTATTATTTTGAGTACTGTCATACATATCTTCATAATTTTTTTCTTTTTCTCTGATCGGTAAATAATTTGGTGCTAACGGTGTCGAACTCAGATCACTATTAGTAACAATACACATTCATTCACTTATATATTGAAAAACACAAACAATAATTTGACGGGGTACCTGAACAAGGGTGTATAAGCCTCCAAAATATAGACTCTTGGGCCTCGAAGCTTTTCTGAGTTCCGCTTGAACGAATGAAAGAACCGCAACGCCCCAACAGTGGTTGGTCACCTCATTCAGGGGGTCCAATAGCTGGAGGTAATGAGCATTTACCACATGACCTGAACTGTCCGGGAAGAAAATGGTTCCTAGTTGATATAACAAATAAGCAGTCACATGTTGCTTAATCTTCTCCTCTGTCATCACCAACTTTCCTTGAGCAACCAAATCTTTCGTCCCTGAAAACTCATCATACAAGGTTTTGAGCTTGATCTTTTTCAACTTCTTGTACGTGCGGTCTTCCTCAAACTCATTATACTCATCACCTTCCTTAGGCTCTTTGTTAGCTCGTCTAAACTCACATTGTGCCTTTTTATCGCTCCATCCTAAAAACTTTTCGACTAGCTTTTCAAGAAGTTCATAACTCATCGAGGGATCGTAGCCATCTCGAACACTTGTTCCCGTAATTGGTAGGGCTGTGATTCTAAAACAATCATTCGGAGTTATTTCCATCTCACCAAAAGGTAGATGAAAGGTATCCGTCTCTGGATAAGCCCTCTCGGCAAATGCAATAACAACGACAGCATCAAATTTTTGGTTCGTATGTTATATCCCGTTCCATAGCACACAATCAAATACCTCCAAGCGGACCTCATCACACTCATTATCTATACTCCATATCTTGTTCTTTTTTGACGTTTCAAAACACGAACAACATTATTATGATCCTACAAAAACAACATCATATCTTATATACTAATATATATAGAAAAGAACAATATATGTCAAAATATAATAAAATGACTAAGAAATCTTGATGGTTAAGATTGAACCATACCTTTGTCGCAAAGATCTTGGAAGCCCATGAGTTTTTGTAGCCCATCAATACCTCCCCTCCATCTCTTGGAGTACCATAAGTTGGATTCTTTGGCGGAAAACACAAATTGTCATCCGGAATGTATCAATATCTAGCACAAGGCTTTTTAGGCGTCTTTCTAGGTCTCTTCCCACTATTTCTACTTGTTCCTCTTCATCCAAGTCATCCTCTGATTCATCATTATCTCCATCCTTATCTCCATCTTCCCTATCTTCTTCATCGTCATCATTGTCATCCTCATTTCCTCCTTCTTTTTCAGTTGGTTCCTCTCCTCCACCTTGATTATGTTCTTTATTTCCCATCTCTTCCACAATATCTTCATTAACTTGATTGATTATATTGTCAACATTATCTCTATTGACATCATCTTGGATGACAACACCCGGTAATTAAAGACCTCCATACTTAGCATTTTTGGTTCCACGCTTATTGAAACCAAGGTGTACTTTGCCTCTAGGCGTGGGAGTTCTCATATCTTCCAGTGAAGGTTGGTTTGATTTTTTTCCTTTCCGAGTAATCAAGAAAACATAAGATATTAGCTTAACCGATAAATAATTGACTTCAAGAGTGTTCAATTGGCTCAACGGAAGGTTTGGTTAGTGGGAAAAATTCACGAAAAATAGGCCAACTATAAAAAAAAAAAGTTGTGTTCCAGGGTAGAGTTCGGTTTGTCCACTGTTTTTGCGAACATACCGAACTCCACATATATGTGTAATTAGGAAAGAGTTCGGTTTGTTAAGATTTTTTGCAAACACGCCGAACATAATGTGCAGATTTCGATAATAAGAGAACTCAACATAGTGGGAAAAGTAGTAAAGTTCGGTTACGTGGAAAATTTGGTTTTTTTTTTTTGTATTAAGGGTAGAGTTCGGTTACATTCCAGTTTTTCAAATTTATGCGAAACAACCGAACATAGTAAAAGAAGTTCGGTTATATGGGTACTCAACATACTGGGAAAAATATAACAGTTCAATTAAATGGAAAAAAAAATATTCGATAATAAGGGTAGAGTTCGGTTACATGGAAGTTTAAACATTTTTTGCGAAACAACCGAACTGAGAGTTCGGTAACCTAGTTTTAAATCTTATAAAACCGAACTGTTCTTCGTGTTCTTTATATCAGGGAGTTCGGTTAAAAAACTAGGGCAAAAAAAAAACGTTCTAACCGAACTCAGCACTGTAACTTCCATATGAACCCTATTTTGATGATTTCTATTCAATTGAACCAATGAAAATCAAATTAAAAGTAATGGGTTTGTCGGGAAATACCTGCAGATCGGTCCCATGGCAGACTCAGGGTTATTCTTGAGACTGTTACGCCGAATCAATTGTTCACCTTCCGGTTCAAGTTCTTCCTCAATTTCATTTACTTGATTAGCTAGATGTCCTAAGGGTGGACCTGTTCCTGGGAGTCTTTTGGTTTGCTTTCGACGAACAATTATATACTTGATTGATTAATCGACGATGAAAATTTTACGAATCGACGATGAATCGATGAAGACGAGTTTGAAATGAAGAAGAAGAGGAGAAAACAGTTTTTGCGGCCGATTTAAGGTAGGGTTAATGTTGTAGATTAGGTTTCTCGATTAGGTAGGGTTTTAGTGTTAGGGTTAATGTTAATTAGGTTAAGGGCAAATTAGTAAACTCACTACGCAGAATTAATCACTTGAAAATCTGTCTTGGATAAGCCCATTGGTACAACAAAGCTTTGACAGAGATTACCGCGTTGGCTACACTTAGATTTGTTATGGAAGCACCTTTTATTTCTTTGACAGAGATACTTGATGATTTTTACTAGAAGAGCATCATACGTTAAGTTATTGCAAATGTTAAACCGTATCAACTAATCATCTGCCTAGTCAATGATCACCACTGTATGATAAGAATAAAGCAAGGTGGGTGCTAATAATGTTGCAACCTCTTGTTGAAATATTCTTATTAATTTTGTCAAACCTGGGACACTTCTTATTAATTTAGCAGATTACAAATTCAATTTTAGCTGCTAAACAACTGAAATACTTTTTTTTTCTTCAGAAAAGAGGCAAATGCCTCGGTCACTAAACTGATTTAACTGGTACTCAGAAATTTGAGCATCATTAGCAGTTACAAGATTAATACAATTCCTGATATAAAGTTGCTAAAGGATTGCTACCAATCCCTCATTTTTCCTAGTGTTTTGTATACTATGTCTGTTACAGAAAGTAGCTATATTAGTTTCCTTGACAATATTGTATCTAGAAATTAACAAAAAGGTAGTTGCTTTGAAATTTATGGAGGTACTTGGTTCAATTTCAAAGTTTTCACTAATATTATATCTATTTTGTCAAACATTTGCATATCTTCCCATCAACAGCTGAAAAGTTGAGCTTGAATCACTTATATAGGGGCGAAATACCGCAAGAGCAAACCCGCAATCTCTCCCTAGCTAAGACAACCATCAACACGAAGAGGAAGGAAACTAGACGAAGAGTAATTATGCGATAACAAGGAAAAGGGCACGAAAGGTAATCACACGACAAGAACAAAGCGACACTGACCAGAGAAAGTGCGAAGCATCAATGCGACAGACAAGGACAGGTCTCAGAAGCCTGGCGAATAAGACAAACTGATACCAAATCCGTCTTCAGAGATCTTGCACGTGAACATGGTTGTATTCTACTGATGTGTTTGCCTATATATAGATTCACATGATAAAGAGAGATCCCAGTTTTTGGAAAAGGAGAGAATTCAGTCAAGTAATGGAGCCAAGAACCACTTCTAGAAAGAGAGAAAGAAGCCATTAAAGTTTAACCTTTTACTTATCATCTCCATTGTCATATCTTTGAATCTTTGTAAATATTTGTAAGAACATTATATCCTCAATAAAAAGCTTGTGTGAAGATCTTATTAGTGTCAAGTGGTGTTTAATATCATTAATGTCTAAGTTTATCTCCACGACTTAGACTTTGTGTTCTTATCATCTCATCGGATGTAGTTGTGGGATTTTCCGCAACTGCAACTTTGGAAGATTATGTTGTATCCACTCCACTCAAATGCCTATTGGAAAGCTGCATATGCTCCTTTCTCCTCTAGTTGTATCTAGACAACTGAAATATAATCTTCTTAAGAACAAGTTTCGATGTCATACACACTTACGAATTCCATAAATATCAGAGAAATTGACTAGCCACATGCATCTAGTTTAAACTTGGAGAAAATATACACAAAGTTGGGACTACGACAAACAAGTATGCAGCATTGAATCTCCAGAACTATAATATGACCTGTACCCACCTGTTCATGACTAGCCACATTGATCCAAAATAAATGTACACTAGCAGTCTGCAAGTTACTTGCTAGTCAATCCTTTTCAATATGGAAACAGAAAAATAGCATTATTTGAAGACAAACCGATTAGGTTGGTTGTGGACCTTGTGTTTAACGAAAGAATGGGAACGTATGCTATATAATGATTATCACGGAGAGTATAATAGTGCAGATTCTTATTCAAACTACAGACACCATAAAAATAAGTGGTAACTTCAAATATATGCCAATAGCATTAGGTTCACATATAGGTTACTTGTTATAAAACTCAAGGAAGATTACCAGTTTATTCAGGGATCGCATCATTCTGCAACTGCATGTGCAAGTATAATCACGGCCTTTTGTTTCTTCGAAGTCAACTGACTCCATTGGTTACATCTTCTTACCCCAAGTTCTCTAAGATGCACTTACATCATCTAAATCATCCTTGAGGTCCACTTACTAGAATCTTCAGCAACAATATGATTAAGATGATGTAAGTTCATCTTAGAGAATGATGGATGATGAAAAAAAAAAAATTCTCCAGCCTGTGCTAATTAGTTTCGCAATCAACAACAGATTAAGTTGGTCAACGGTTAATATGTTTAATGTAATCTCTTATTAGGAGAATCAAAAAATAACTCATGTCGTGATGAATGAAAAAACCATTTTATTCTTGACCTTTATAGACAGAAACATAAAAATAATTCTCAACTACATTTCGAATACTTGGGGGTTTTGGGCCGTGGAAAATGAGGAAAAAAATCCATTTATGTCCATACTAGTAACTTCTTTTGGCAACTGATAGGTGACCTGAGTTCGAAACTAGTTAGCACCGAATTCTTTATAGATTAAAAAACAACAATGAATCTTGACATGCACGCGAAATCACACGATGAACCAAATCTGTTCAGTCAACCCTGCTTGATTATAGTCAGCTGTCATGAAACCTTCCTTTGCCTTCGTTCATTTCCTATATGTTTTCATCGAAGCTACAAAATTTCTGTGCAAGAATCAAAAACAATATAGAAAAAGGAATAAGTAAGGAGGACATGGAATTTATAGGATAGATGGAAGTTGATTCATGCTTATATATCAGAGCTCTTCGACATATTAGTTGGGAGAAAAACTGTGGCGATATATAGGCCAAAAACATGGGTACTAGGGATCCTCCACCGGACATTGTAATCAACATTAAGAGCCGTGTAAAATCCTAATTTTACCTTTTGGTCTTTGAGTGGGAAGGTGAACACAGATGATTGATTAATCTTGACATGACAAGGGACATGGAGCTTTGCTTCCCACTTATGCAAATATGAGTCGGTATCACTGTAGTACGTAAAATGGTAAAGTCATTGCGAATGTATTATTTGTTGCTTATTCTCATAGGTTTGGGTGTACGATCACTTCCCTAAACTGAAATTGTCTCATGCTCACACTTCTTCGCCTTATGGGAAGCCTACAACGGGTAAATATGAATTTTTGAACTCACAGGAAAAGGGTAAGAAGAAAAAGGTGTTGGAGTTGAGGGAGACACTGGATAAGTTAACAGTGGAAGATGTGGTTTTCCATCCTTACACCATTGCATCAGATGAAGACGAGGAGGATGTTGCGATAATTGATTTCTCACCTGTTGCGGCTTATAATGGACCGTTGTTTCATCCTGGAGGTTGTAAAATGTATAATCCTCGAAGAGTATTGAGACAACTTTCTTGTGTCCAAAGTGTCCCACAAGTGGAAGACTTCAACTTCAAGGTGAAGAAGCAGGGAACTAAGAACACCGAGAAGAATTTCTCCCCCAAATACGATCCTGCTCCATCAGTGGACCACTGGAGGAACTTTGGGAATTATCTTGTTCCAGTCGAAGAGTTGCAAGGTTCGTTTGATGAGCCAAATGCCGCTGACGAGGGATATATGGAATGGTATGAACATTTATCTCATCCTCGTGTAATAAACAGTGTCCAACAAGCCCGTGCTGATATAGGAAAAGCGAAGGCAATTGAGAAGGAGGCTCAGAAACTTATGAAGCATACCCCTATGTGTGGTGATGAGGCCTTGCGCTTGTGGAATTCGGAGGTAAGATATTTACTCTTATTTTTGTTTTTCAAAATGTTATAAAGTATTGAAAAATAATAGTTAATTATGTTTTTGATTGACAAAAGGTGAAGGCAAGTGCTAAATTGTTGAAGAAAATGATGGCAAAAATCCAGAGTGGAGAGCCGATGGACACTCGATAACAAACAGACCTCTACAACCAATGGACTAATGTTTTTAATTCCCACCTTTTCAATACAAGCCAGGTTGATCCAAGCCAGACCATGCCGTTGAAGAGGAGTCGCCGACAAGGGGAAGGTTCAAGTCGGATGGTTGAACAACAAAGCAGTAGAGATGACACTCCTAGTGACGATGGACGACCTCAAGCTCCTAAACGCAAGACTAGAAAAGTTTCTCGTAGTGGTCGTGGTAAATGAGTGATTGCAAAAATTAGTACTTTGGTTTCTTATGTATGGAAGGCTTTTTTATTGCGGATTTGGTAGTTTGTTTGCTTATGTTTGGAAGACTTTTGTTTTGCGGATTTGGTAGTTTGTTTTCTTATGTTTGTTTCCAACATTTAGTAATATGGATTAGTAAATAAATTTCATAATTATTTGACTATTTGACTCATATGTGTTTCATTAAATTCAAAATTTTAAGAAATAATTAGGTAGTTCGGTTCGTAAACTAAATATCGTAAACAACCGAACTTGATGGTCCACAAGTTAGGTTTGTTCGCAGATTTTGCAATATAACCGAACTGTGGAACAAAAAAATTTCAAAAGATACAATGCAATGTTCGGTTAATAGACTAAATATCGTAAACAACCGAACTTGATGGTCCACAAGTTTGGTTTGTTCGCAGATTTTGCAATATAACCGAACTCTAGAACAACAAAATTTCAAAAGATATGGTGCAATGTTCGGTTAGTAGACTAAATATGGTAAACAAACGAACTTGATGTCCACAAGTTCGGTTTGTTCGAAGATTTTGCAATATAACCGACCTCTGCAACAAAAAAATTTCAAAAGATACAGTGCAATGTTCGGTTAGTAGACTAAATATCGTAAAAAACCGAACTTGATGGTCAACAAGTTCGGTTTGTGCGCAAATTTTGCAATATAACCAAAATCTGCAACAACATAATTTCAAAAGATACAATGCAATGTTCGGTTGATAGACTAAATATCGTAAACAACCGAACTTGATGGTCCACAAGTTCGGTTTGTGTGCAAATTTTGCAATATAACCGAACTCTGCAACAGCAAAATTTCAAAAGATACAGTGCAATGTTCTGTTAGTAGACTAAATATCGTAAACAACCGAACTTGATGGTCCACAAGTTCGGTTTGTGCGCAAATTTTGGAATATAACCGAACTCTGCAACAACAAAATTTCAAAAGATACAGTGCAATGTTCGGTTACCTGCAAAATAATACCAGGTAACCGAACTGTGGAGCTCAAAAACCAGTGTAAATTTTCCCAAGTTCGGTTACCTGCCATTTTATACCAGGTAACCGAATAATACACTGTAACTTTTGATTTTTTTTTGGGCCGAGTTCGGTTACCTTGATTTGACGGAATCAACCGAACTTGAGACAACCATGTTATGTTATATGTATAAAGTTCTTTGGTAACCGAACCCCGGAGTTCGGTTTTGTCGATGCATTTCTTATGAACCGAACTCTGTATTTTGAAATTTGAATGACACAAATTTCAAAATAACGGCTATTTTTATAGCCGTTATACACCTCAGTAGTATAAATATGTGTCTCATAGTTAACAATTTGTGTCAAAATATTCTAGAAATGGAAGCTACTACTCCTAAATTTACTCTAGATGAAGATCTTTCTCTTTGCAGAAACCACATATTAAACTATCCAAAGAGGGGTGAAGAACGAAGAATGAATGGGATTATGAGTCAAAGTTATTGGGGTAAAAGTCGTGAAAAATTCTGCTCCGACACAACAAACCCTCATAACCGTGATCACATAGCTTTGTTCATTCGATTTCAAAAGATTAAAGATAGAGTTGTGGAATTTATGGCTTTATTTCGTATTGTAAGGAGGTATCGACTTAGGGGTGAAACATACGAGGAAATCGTTTTAACATCAAAAAATGAATGGCGACGATGGAAAAGAAAGGATTTCAAATATGAAGATCACTTCCGCATCCTTTAAAACTTTTTCGTAACACGTTTTGGATATTAAGTGTTATGTTCGGTTATGTAATTTTATTTCGGCATTGCCTTGTAATTTTCATTTCCTAACCGAACTTTTGTCATGTAATAGTTCGCTATTGTATTGCAATTTCATTTCTTAACCGAATTTCTAGAAAATGCATTGCGAAAAACAACAAAATATGAGCAAATAACACAAAAAAAAGACCAAATACCAAAAAAACACACAATCTTTCATTCTTATGTTGATGTTCAAAGCATACATAAGACCAAATACAAAAAAACACAATCTTTAATGATGTTCAAAGCATACATATTCTAGCTAAGGGTATATTTAATCATCCCCAAGGGAAATTGAACCTTCGTGTATAATTTTGTTCGATTCCTCCAAAGCTTTCCACATCTCCATGTTATGTTCATACATAATGCACCAACCCAACATTGTGTCGGGTTAAATCCATCCCAATAAGAGCATCCGCATATCGGAGGTAATGGACAATTTTCTTCTAACCAGAGGCCTATAAAATGGTTGTTGTTAACAAGCGCAATCACCACTCTCCTACTTCTAAGTTACTCGAGACATATGGTTGTTTTGGGAGTGTATGTGAAACTAGCACCTTTTGAGAAATAGTGAACCACGCAATTGAATGCGTCGGCGATTAAGTGCCCACATATCGGCATGGCCATCCAATGATCCCTTGTGATTGGATTGGCCCCGTGGAGACGGATTTTGATACCTAACAAATTGCATATTGAGACTATCATCGCCATCGGACAACATTGTCTTGTAAAATTCTGGTTTCTCCTTTAGCTTCATCAAAAACCTTTGACGGACATAAGTGATTTGATTATCATCATATAGCTTGGCACCTTGAGTGAAAGGCCCTATTTGTTGTACGACTACATGGAAACCGCAATTACCATCCGGAGGGACGTCATGGGTGGATATGACGTAATCTCTAATGTAAGGAGGTAGCTCTTCCAAGTACCTTTTATCATCAAGAGGTGGTGTATCAATTGGAGCCTTTAGATTCACGTCTCGTTGACTTGGTTGGCTCGGTTCCGACGGAGTAGGTTGAGAGTGTAACTTCGGTCCTTTTTTCTTCATATCCCGTTCACTTGACTCGCCTTTTTCAATAATTTTCCTTCCCCTTTTCTTAGAATCTTCTTAGTACTTCGCCGCGGTATACTCATGCCCCGAAGGATCTATAGTAAAAGGAGTAATTTCACTTTTCCTTTTAGCCAACACCTTTGCATATTCTCTAACTTGTTTTTTTGTTTCTTTGGTTTTTGACCTACCTTTGCCCTTGCCTTTATCCGGTTCTTTCACATTCTCCGAAGTATGGGGAAAAACGATTGGCCGCATGTCATCCCAAAAGATTTTCCTTTCGAGTTTGTTCATGTTCCGGTACATTTCGATAACCATTCTTCCCATTTCATTGTCACCAAACTCTTCTCTGACATCGCCCTTTGGAGGAGGGACAAAACTTAATTGTTGCCAATATGGATCAATATCGCTTAAAGGGATTATGCTATGTGCATACTTAGCTATCATGTGGCGACAAGGGAGTCCCATATACTTCCTCATGTTTCAAACATACACCTCGTCCGGCTTGGTTCCCCATATGTCGATCAAATTCACCTCAACCATTAACCTCTTAATGCAAGCATGTGAAACATTATAGTGGAGTCCCTTGAACAACCGAAGGTCCGCCGTTTTCTTGATGTTACCACCTTTGTCTACAATCTTTTTGTACTTCAAGATGCGGCTTTTTTGGAACTTCTCTTTAATTCTCTCAATATCGCGTTTGAAGTAACTCTCCATTGCGTTAAACACAACCACAAAATTATCGACACATCCAAAGATATTTTTCTTCAACCGGTGGTGAGCCGATTCTATCAAATTTCTCGCTTGATTCCCAAAGTGTTTATAGTTGTTGGTAAAAGCATAAACGAAGCGCTATTTGTGAGGTTCCAACCATTGCTCCACCACATACGTTATTATATTGATAGACGCATTTAAGTGTCTAATTTGTCCCAATTGTATATATTGTTAGTACTTGGTTTTGTACTTATTTGGTTATTTTATGTCTTTGTAGGTGTTTTTGGAGAAATAAGCTTTTGCGGCGAAATTGGTTCAAAATGTGGCATTTGGACCTCCGTAGATAACGTACCAGAAGCACCCCAGAAGTATGCCAGAGACATCCCAGAAATACCCCGGAGGAACCCCGAGAAAAGTGTTGAAAACATCCCAGAAAAATTACTAAACGCACCTAAGGGACAAGTGTTATATGGACTCCACAAGCGGATAAGGGGCGACCACTAGATAAGGGGTAACCTTTCCCCTTCACGTTCAAAAACTGAAATTGGCGGGAAAAAATGGCAGCAACGAGCGAAACTTGGTTCGAATTTCTCGGCTGTTTTAGAGAGATTCAATCGCTGGAATTTGTTGGGCTGGACGTGATTAAGCATAACAGGCTTGGTATGGGTGTTGGAATGGATTGAATTGGGATAGAAATCGATTTGGAGCAAAACAGAGGAGGAACAAGTTTTCGGGCTCTATTGAGATTATATTTGGCAGTTACGGGTGATTTGAGGGAAGATAACCCTTCCTGAGATTCGTATCAATCTAATAGAGGATCTGGAATGACCTGTACAGCTCAGAAACGCGTAGAGAAGAGTTTGGAAAGTGGATAAGTCCGAGACTTTCTGCCGAAGAAAAGAGAGAATTAAATCGAGTATTAGGGTTCCTGTTGGCTATAAAAAGGTTTCTTCAAGTCACAGAGGGGGGCAGAGAACTTTAGGAGAGGTTTAGAGAAGAACATAGAGCAAAAATCACGAGTTGCAGGAAAGTTGTTCTGCTGGTGCTGCTGAGGAACACGAAGAACATCAACCCACGCCCAACTGTCTCAGAACACTGTCGTTGTTCTACAACACTTCGCTTCTATCGTTGTTGTAGCAGTCTTATTCCTTCTATTTCTTTTGTAACAGTCGATCTGCAACACATATAAACGTTGCGATTGAACTGTTTTACTCCCTTTGAGTTTCTTCACCTTTGGAAACACCTTTTGAGCAATGGAAAAATATTTTGAACCTGTTTTTGATATGAGGAGCTAAACCCCATTGCTGAGGCGATAGAGGAAGCTATTTTTCCAATAAAGAGTTGTATTTTCTATTTACCTTATTTATTACAATTATTTATATGATTATTTGCTTTGTTTGAGAATTGTTTTAATGATTTTTATTCAAAAATTGTGATTTCCATTGATGGTATATGCTTGGACTTAGGTTTTTCATATCCCATGCTTCTGATTTACACTTGTTATTTTAAAAATATGCTTGTTGCAACATCTTAGAATCAAATTAAACGAAAAAAATTGAATAAATATAAATATTAGATTTAAATCACTTTGAACTTGGAAAATAGTGGAATCTTAGCCTCAGTGTTCTTTTAATATTGATAACAACATCATCTTTGTTTGAGTTTTCTATTTTTGTTTTAGAATTTAAGTCTATATTTTATCCTTCGCAAGTCTGAGAATCGAACCACTTTTATCACTATTTACAACCACATCAATTTTTGGAGCCGCTGCCGGGGAATTCTATGCAAACACAAAACAAGGCTGACTCAACCAAATCAAACCTAAATTTCTAGCAAACAAAAAGTATGATGGCTCCACTTAGATTGTTTCTAGACCAACTTCTATTCTTTCGAAAAGGAACTCGTTACAATCTGAGCAAACCCCTCTAGAATCAACCCGAGTCAAAGTAAGTTGAATCGAGGCGAGGGAAGCTTAGTGGAGCTTTGATACCCAAGGCCTCACCGGTTACATGGTTTAGAAAAGGTTAGGTTAGTTCAGATCCTTTATGAGGGTTTAGATTATCCCACCACAACTACAGTAGAGTCCATGTGTACAGGTGGGTTTGAAAACCAAACAGTTGATGATGCGATGACATATTTGCATGAAATCGCCGAAAAGACCCAACAGTGGGAAAGCAATAGGGTACCCCAGAAAACAATTCTTCTAGGCAGAGGAAACGTTAATAAGGTAGAAGGAAGCTTTGAATCAGATGCCAAAATTGCTGCTATAGCGAAAAGGTTAGAAGCTTTAGAAGTGGGTCACACTAGTGGTAGATTGGAGCCTTTTTGGGAAGGCCAGAATAATGAAGAGCAAGCCAATGCTCTCTATAATAACACTAGGTATGATAACCGTCAGAAGTTTGACCCATATTCAGAAACCTATAATCCTGGTTGGAGAAACCATCCGAACCTTTCATGGTCTAAGGGCCAGAGTCAAGGTCAGTTTAGTAATTCTAATGCTCCCCCAGGTTTTGGTTACACTAAGAATTCATCAGGCCTAGAAAACAAAACGACTACCTTAGAGGAATCTATTAAGATGTTAGCAAAAACTCAGGATATGTTAGCACAGAGCCAAATTAGTTTTCAACAGGAAACCAAGCAGAACTTTCAAACTAATGCTCAGAGCCTTGCTAAGCTAGAACTTAAAGTCGGCCAAATAGCTAAGACCTTAAGTGAGAGAGATAACGGAAGGCTCCCTAGTCAGACTACCCCCAACCCTAGAGGAGTTCATGAAGTAGGTGCAAAACCATCGAATCAATTGAATGCTATTAGAACCCTTAGGAGTGGTAGAGTAGTAGACAATCAGGTAACCATGCCCGATAGTGAACATACTGTAGTTCACCCCTCAGGATCTCATCCCTCAGGACCACTAACTGAGGGGATTGATAAAATTTCCGATGATGCCAATCGGTTCCTGAGAGGTCTGATTTTGTGCCTAAATCCCCATTTCCCCAGCTATTAGCATCAACAAAGAAGGAATCGAACTTTAATGACATATTGGAGGTTTTTAAGCAAGTTACCATAAACCTTCCTTTATTAGATGCAATTAGGAAAATTCCTGCTTATGCCAAGTTCCTTAAGGATATGTATACGCGAAAGCGAAAACTTAGCGTCCATAAGAAAGCCTTTTTAGCTAGTCATGTAAGTTCAATCATTCAGAACACTACCAATCCAAAGTACAAAGACCCAGGTTCCCCAACCATTGCTTGTACAATAGGTAAATACCGGGTAGAAAAAGCTTTACTTGACTTAGGAGCCAGTGTGAACTTACTGCCGTACCATGTGTACTTACAGCTAGGACTTGGTGAAATGAAACCTACTCAGATAACACTGCAGTTAGCTGACAGGTCTGTTAAAATTCCTCGAGGTGTTATCGGGGATGTTCTAATTGAGGTCGTCAAGTTTATTTATCCAGTGAATTTCGTGGTCCTAGATACCCAACCTGTCCCTCACCCAAAGAACCAGATACCTGTGATTTTAGGTCGCCCATTCTTAGCTACGTCTAATGCGATCATAAACTGTCGAAATGGTGTGATGAATTTATCCTTTGGTAATATGACTATCGAAATGAACATTTTTAATGTCAGTAAGCTACCTTATGAGCTAGACGACACATGTGTTAAAGAGGTGAATATGATAGAATCCTTAGTTCAGGAGTCATTACCAAACATCTTGTCTGAAGACCCATTAGAGAGTTGTCTATCCCATTTTGGTTTAGATTTTGACGATGATAGTACCATTGAACAAGTGAATGCTCTATTAGATTCTACCCCTGTGTTAGACACTGATAGATGGAAAGCTAGGTTCGAACCATTACCAGCTTGTGAGACTACCTCAGTTCCTTCTTTAGAAGAGCCCCCTAAGTTGGACCTCAAACCACTACCAGATAACCTGAAGTATGTGTTCTTAGGCCCATCTGAGACTTTACCTGTGATTATTGCTGCCGACTTGGATAGTGATCAGGAAAGTAGGCTAGTAAAAGTACTTCAAGATAATAAGGAAGCTTTAGGGTGGTCTATAGCAGACATTAAGGGTATTAGTCCTACCGTTTGTATGCATCAGATTCATTTAGAGGAAGACTCCAAACCGTCTAGGGAGATGCAACGTCGACTGAACCCTAACATGAAAGAAGTAGTTCGAAAAGAGGTGCTTAAGTTGTTAGATGCGGGTATTATCTACCCAATTTCAGACAGTAAGTGGGTCAGCCCCGTTCAGGTTGTTCCCAAGAAATCAGGTATCACTGTAGTCCAGAATGATGATAATGAGTTAATCCCAACCCGAGTGACCACGGGATGGCGTGTCTGTATCGACTATAGGAAATTGAACAAGGTCACAAGGAAGGATCACTTTCCCCTTCCTTTTATCGACCAAATGCTAGAGAGATTAGCTGGATATAGTTTCTATTGCTTTTTATATGGCTTTTCCGGATATAATCAAATCGTTATTGCCCCGGAAGACCAAGAGAAAACCAATTTTACATGTCCCTTTGGCACATTCGCGTATAGACGCATGCCTTTCGGGCTGTGTAATGCCCTGCGACTTTTCAGCGTTGTATGATGAGCATATTTTCTGATATGGTAGAACGGTTTTTAGAGGTCTTTATGGATGATTTTTCAGTGTTTGGTTCATCTTTTGATGAATGATTGCATCATTTGACATTAGTGTTGACTAGGTGTAAGGAAAAGAATTTAGTGCTTAATTGGGAAAAATGCCATTTCATGGTTAAATCAGGAATTGTTTTAGGGCACATCATTTCTTCAAAGGGTATGGAGGTAGACAAAGCCAAAGTTGACCTTATTAAGACTTTACAGGTCCCAAAAACCGTAAAAGACATTAGGTCATTCCTAGGGCATGCAGGTTTTTACCGTCGATTCATTAAGGATTTTAGCTTGATTTCTAGACCTCTTTGCAATTTGCTTGCAAAAGATGTTAAGTTTGTATTTGATGATGCTTGTTCAGAGGCTTTTGAGAAGCTTAAAAATTTACTCACTACCGCTCCCATAGTCCAGGCACCCAACTGGAACCTACCCTTTGATATTATGTGTGATGCTTCAGATTATGCTATAGGCGTTGTGTTAGGTCAACGAGTAGAGAAATTACTTCATGTGATTTACTATGCTAGCAAAACTCTGAATGATGCCCAAATTGAACTATACAACTACCGAGAAGGAATTTCTAGACATCGTGTTTGCCTTGGATAAGTTTAGATCCTACCTATTAGGTTATAAGATCGTAATCTATACCGATCATGCTGCTTTGAAATACCTTTTGTCTAAGAAGGACACCAAACCTAGATTGATTAGGTGGATCCTATTGTTACAAGAATTTTCTCCAAACATTAGAGACAAAAAGGGTGCTGAAAATGTAGTAGCAGACCACTTATCCAGGTTAGTTGTTAGTTCCCCTAGTGATGCCCTTCCTATAAGGGATAGCTTTCCTGACGAACAATTGTTCTCTGTTTCCCAATCACCTTGGTATGCAAATATAGTGAATTATCTTGTTACTAGCCGTAACCCTCAACATTGGGGTAAACAAGATCGTTCTAGGTTTTTAGCCGAGGTTAAGCATTTCTTTTGGGACGATCCTTATTTGTTTATGTATTTTCCCGACCAGATTATTAGGAGATGTGTACCTGAGAGTGACCAGTCCAGTATTCTCTCCTTTTGTCATGAACATGCTTGTGGAGGTCATTTTAGTGATAAGAAGACTGCTGCTAAGATATTGCAGTGTGGATTTTACTGGCATTCACTGTTTAAAGACTCCCATAGTCACTGTGTTTCTTGTGATCGTTGCCAGAGGTTAGGAACCATTTCCCGTAGAAATATGATGCCTTTGAACCCTATTTTAGTGATTGAGGTCTTTGATGTGTGGGGCATTGATTTTATGGGTCCTTTTCCTAATTCTTTAGGTTATCTTTACATACTTGTCGCTGTAGACTATGTGTCTAAGTGGGTTGAGTCGGTTCCGTGTAAAACAAATGACCATAGGGTCGTAATTAAGTTTTTGAAAGAGAATATACTTACACGTTTTGGTACACCGCGAGCTATAATTAGTGATGGGGGTTCACACTTTTGTAATAGACCGTTTGCTCTGTTAATGAAACAATATGGTATTACCCACAAAGTAGCTACCCCGTATCACCCACAGACTAGTGGTCAGGTAGAGGTTTCCAATAGGGAAATTAAGCGTATTTTAGAGAAAACAGTTAATCCCAATAGGAAAGACTGGTCGTCGAGGCTTACTGATGCGTTATGGGCTTACCATACCGCGTTTAAGACACCCATTAGAATGTCACCCTACCGTTTAGTATTTGGCAGGGCATGTCACTTGCCTGTTGATTTAGAGCATAGAGCCTATTGGGCTATTAAGAAGTTAAACTTTTCACTTGACAAGGCAGGAGCTCACAGGAAGCTCCATCTCAATGAGTTGGACGATATTCGTAGAGATGCATATGATAGTGCTAAGGAGTATAAGAACAAAATGAAACTTGTGCATGATAAGAATATTTTACGGAAGTCATTTTCTCCAGGTCAGAAAGTTCTTCTGTATGACACTCGTTTGCATCTATTCCCCGGGAAATTGCGCTCTCGGTGGACCGGTCTTTTTGTGGTCCGTACTGTTTTTCCTCACGGCGCTATTGAGATTGAGACATCAGATGGTACTAGTTCTTCAAAGGTTAACGGTCAGAGATAGAAGCCCTTTTTAGATCCTTTTCCTACAGGTGATGTTGAGGAGGTCCCTCTGGAGGACCCTGTTTACCCTTGATTGACCATCGAGGCGATTTGTATGTTGTATAATATTTTTGTCAGTTTTTTGTTTCACTTCACCCAGGTACTATCTTTCCGAACTCTCTCTTTACTATTTCCTCATGTTACTTATATTTTTGGTAATGTTCTTTCATGCGAAACATTGAGGACAATGTTAGATTTAAGTTTGGGGGTGGGGTAGAAACTTTTTGTTTTACATAAACTCCAGAGCCTAGAAATTTATGCATATTAAGGATAGCACTAACCAACCTAAGTGGATGGAAGCATTTTGGTTGTAGGAGTTGAGGAACCAATCTGATTAGATGGAAACATCTAGAAGAGTCTATTCATAAAAGCACAGAGCTCAGGTGTTAGAAATAACATGGTAGTTTCACCATATCTCGTTGAGTCCTTTTCACTTCTGTTTTTTTTTTTTTTTTTTAAAACTATGTTACTCTAAGTGATTAGGTGGGGCTCACGATTCAAGTTGTTACCAATGCTAGGGTGAATTAGAGTGATTGAGACACCATGAAAAAAAAAATTAAAGAGATGAAAAAAAAACAAAAAATTAAAGAGATGAAAAAAAAAATTGAGACCAGACCATTTGACCAAAAGGAATAAATTCAATAAAGTCGACCACTGGTACCCTTGTATATGCCAGCTGTGTTGACCTAGAGTTAGGATTATCAATCACTGGTTCCCTTGTATATGCCAGTTGTGTTGATATTCGTCAGACTAGTACCTCAATCCATTAGGATAGGTTCATTTTGGCGGAGGCCTTCAGACAGATATGGGAAACGCCGTTCACTTAGTAAACATCAAAACCATCTAAGTTTTTCTATATCCATCTCTTAATCTATCCATGTGATTGGTTTGACTCCGAATATTGATGTCCATAGTGCAACTATCTGAGTAGAGCTCTGTCACTTTATATGAATTTTAGTATGCTTGAGTGCAAACTCGTGTACAACAATTGGAATTTCGCATCAGGGTATTTCTTCCTTTAGTCAATAAGTATGCCAACCAAGGAGATTCTTTAGTGCTTTCCAAGGTTCTGCGTAGATAGCTAGGGTCTGGAGTATAAATTTTTTTGGGTATACCTCTGGTAAGCCCTCTCGAGACTATAACTCGGCCACTAGGGCCACCTAGGGGTTTAAAGGCTTATTGCATACGCTAAGTGCAATCGACGATGCATGCGACACTGAGTTAGGATTTTATTTTGTAGTTTTGATTTCCTCGGGACTAGCAAATAATAAGTTTGGGGGTATTTGATAGACGCATTTATGTGTCTAATTTGTCCCAATTGTATATATTGTTAGTACTCGGTTTTGTACTTATTTGGTTATTTTATGTCTTTGTAGGTGTTTTTGGAGAAATAAGCTTTTGCGGCGAAATTGGCTCAAAATGTGGCATTTGAACCTCCGTAGATAACGTACCAGAAGCACCCCAGAAGTATGCCAGAGACATCCAAGAAATACCCCGGAGGAACCCCGAGAAAAGTGTTGAAAACATCCCAGAAAATTACTAAACGCACCCAAGGGACAAGTGTTATACGGACTCCAGAAGTGGATAAGGGGCGACCACTGGATAAGGGGTAACCTTTCCCCTTCACGTTCAAAAACTGAAATTTGCGGGAAAAAATGGCAGCAACGAGCGAAACTTGGTTCGAATTTCTCGGCTGTTTTAGAGAGATTCAATCGCTGGAATTTGTTGGGCTGGACGTGATTAAGCATAACAGGCTTGGTATGGGCGCTGGAATGGATTGAATTGGGCTAGAAATCGATTTGGAGAAAAACAGAGGAGGAAGAAGTTTTCGGGCTCTGTTGAGATTATATTTGCCAGTTACGGGTGATTTGAGGGAAGATAACCCTTCCTGAGATTCGTATCAATCTAATAGAGGATCTGGAATGACCTGTACAGCTCAGAAACGTGTAGAGAAGAGTTTGGAAAGTGGAGAAGTCCGAGACTTTCTGCCAAAGAAAAGAGAGAATTAAATCGAGTATTAGGGTTCATGTTGGCTATAAAAAGGTTGCTTCAAGTCACAGAGGGGGGCAGAGAACTTTAGGAGAGGTTTAGAGAAGAACAGAGAGAAAAAATCACGAGTTGCAGGAAAGCTGTTCTGCTGGTGCTGCTGAAGAACACGAAGAACATCAACCCACGCCCAACTGTCGCAGAACACTGTCGTTGTTCTACAGCACTTTGCTTCTATCGTTGCTGTAGCAGTCTTATTCCTTCTGTTTCTTTTGTAACAGTCGATCTGCAACACATATAAACGTTGCGATTGAACTGTTTTACTCCCTTTGAGTTCTTCACCTTTGAAAACACCTTTTGAGCAATGAAAAAATATTTTAACCTGTTTTTGATATGAGGAGCTAAACCCCATTGCTGAGGCGATAGAGGAAGCTATTTTTCCAATAAAGAGTGGTATTTTCTATTTATCTTATTTATTACAATTATTTATATGATTATTTGCTTTGTTTGAGAATTGTTTTAATGATTTTTATTCAACAATTGTGATTTCCAATTATGGTATATGCTTGGACTTAGGTTTTTGATATCCCATGCTTCTGATTTACACTTGTTATTTTAAAAATCTACTTGTTGCAACATCTTAGAATCAAATTAAACGAAAAAAATTGAATAAATATAAATATTGGATTTAAATCACTTTGAACTTGGAAAATAGTGGAATCTTAGCCTCATTGTTCTTTTAATATTGATAACAACATCATCTTTGTTTGAGTTTTCTATTTTTGTTTTAGAATTTAAGTCTATATTTTATCCTTCGCAAGTCTGAGAATCGAACCACTTTTATCACTATTTACAACCACATCATATATCCTCCGGATATTCGGGGCTAGACCAATGTTCTCTAAATTCGACAAGATTTAGATAATACTCTTCTTCGTTGAGAGACCAAGTCAATTCCTCCCATTCCCCGGAGAAGGGCAACCCATTTAGCGTGATTTATGGTGTATGTTTATCGAATTCCTCTTTTGCATCCGCTTGTTCGTCTTCCCGTAGCTTACTAATCTCTTCCAATCCTTTCCTCTTAGGTGGAAAAAGTTGAGGCTTGCACCTATTCATCACATTGCACCATATATGAAATGTACAAAGCATATTATGTGCCAATGGGAATACTTTCTCTATTGCGTTCATCAATGCTACTTCATTGTCCGTCACGATAACCCCGGGGATATCATTATCTCGGTAGATCGCCTTCACTTGTTGTAGCGCCCAAGTGTAACTTGGTTCTTGCTCGTCCTTTAGAAAACAAAAAGAAAAGGTAAACGGTGACTTCGTCGACATACGGCCAATAATGTTCAACAATGTCATCTCGTATTTGTTTGTCTTGTAAGTGCAATCCATTATGAGAACTTCATGGAATGATTGAGCCAATTGAACACTCTTCGGATGAGCAATGAAGAGATGAGTAATTTCTTCTTCCGGACCTACCTTCTTTTGAACCGCGTAGCCTTTCTCTTGATCCAAAAAAAAAATTGTTGCATTAATTGTCTATCCTTCCATTCATTCCTTTTAATTGTCTCAATTCCATTGTAAATGGTGGACAAAGATGATACGTTATCCGGGTTATCTTCCTTTAATAAGCGAAGTATAACGGTAGGTGGAATACTCATTTTCCTATACTTAGCAATTTTTTCCATTTCTTGAGGAGTGAGCCTTGCGGCCATCGCATGTTGATAGGTGTCTAAAACACCTTGATATTTATCTATTGTTTATGCTTTCTTCGCAAGTTTTCTTGTAAATTATGTATTTTATGATTGTTTTTGAGTTTAATAGGTGTTTTGGAGTCATATGGCGAAAAAGAAAAGAATTAGGAGCTCAATCCGTTGCTTGGAATCATTGGTCGTTGATGGATGTGGATCTAGCAAGTCTCAATAGCAATTGCAATAGAAATTGTGTACCTCATTGTGGCATCCCTTATCAAAGTTATGGGTATCATCAACCCATGCCGTACTAATCAGACCTAATTAAGTCGAGTTGTTTCTCAGACAACTCATTCTTTCTTTCATCCTTTGTTAAAACATCTCCCCTGGAAACAAGAAATGGAGGCACTGTGAGCGTTAGGGATTGAGGAATAGACAGAGTTAACGATGAAGATGAAATCAGATCGAGAAGGGTTTGAAGCAGAAATTGCAGGAGATGATGTTGCTGTGAAATTAATAGAAGATGGTGGTAATTGAGATGAAATTCGAGATCTCAGCAGATGAGTTCTATTTGAGAAGATGAGCATTTGAACTAGGCAAGAAGTACGACGCTGTCACTAATTGCTGTTTCGATAGAGGATCAGAAAGAATGGGTTTCTTTGAATTCGTGTTTGAGAAAGGGTATGAGCTGTACTGCTATGAATTGTGCTGGATTCAGTGGAGATGAAATGGGTTTCTGTGAGAAAATTGAAGCTGCCATTGGTGATGCTGATCTGAAGTTAGAATGGGTTTGATTAATTGATCTCAGAATGTGGGTTCTGGTGGAGCTGCAGCTACGGTTACAGAAATGGAACAAGGTGGTAGCACTGGTGGGATCAACAGGTTGAAATGGTGTTGCTACCATCAATTGGAACTGGAATTGCTGTTACGTGAGAGTCTCTAAGCAAGAGCAGGTGCTAGTGGTTGAATGCAGGAGCTGTTAACAGATGGGTTAACTTCAGATTTGAAGATGGTCTGTGATTGAGAAGCAATGGTGGATGAAATGAGTTGAGTCGCTGCTGTTGATTCCAGGAAGAAGGGTGATTTGTGGTGTTGTTTCAATGGGAAATTACAGGGAACAAGTGGTGATGAATCTGAAGCCAAGGTTGGGAAGTAACTGGTGGATGTTTACAAAGGATTACAAGGAAGAGCAAGCATCAGTTGTGGTTCTGGTGAGTGAAGCTCAAGTCCTGAGTTAGATGGAGGTGGATTCTGTTGCTGATTGGTGTGGTTCGATAGCTGAGAATATTGCAGGTGGAATGGCTAAGAAGACAATGACTTGTGCTGCAATGGTGTTGTTGTTAGTTCAACGGAGATGATGGTGTGTGTTGTTCACAGTAAAGAATGGTGCAGGTGTTGCAAGAACAATGAATTGAAGTATTGATTTGTGAACAAATTTGGTGAACAAATGGCTGAACTTGTGATCGATTGAACACAGTTTCTAGCCGTAACAGTTTGCAGGAAGTGACTGAGTTGAATTGCAGGTAGATGGACTGAAGGTTCAGCTGGTGTTGTTGGTTATGAAGATAGGCTGTATCGCAGGAATGAATGAGATTAAGGTCAGGTGGTATGTGGCTCTGGTGTTGTTGCCCTGAACTGACATGTTGCAGGATAGCTATGTAGGTGTTGTTATGATTCCTCGGCGTGGAATGAGCTTAGGCTGGGGTATGAATTGAAGTCGCTGTTGATTGCGGATTGAGTTGTAATTGCAGGTGGTGATTTAATGCCTAGTCATGGTGCAGTGGCTTTGAGTTATGGCCTGAGCTGGGGAGTAATGCCGTAACCAGTTTGGAATTTCACAGAAACTATGCGAAAACGCAGGGAGAATGGTCAGCTGTTGGTATTAGTTCCTATTGATGGATTTGTGAACCGAAGGTGGGGATCGTAAGGATTCAATGAACCATGAAGGGGGTACGAGTGGGATGCAGGAGTCGGCCGCGGAAAATATGAGTTTGGAGTCACGCTTTTGGGCACGTTTCCGCGAGAATAAGAAATTGGGTTAGATGGTTTTTGTGAATGTATGCCCTATTAGAGAAGGAGAGATGAGTTGCTGGAAGTACATATTTGCCTGGTGAAAGTTTCAGATATCTCAGGTAACCAGAGAAGTTTTTCCGGTGACCGGAATCCGGCAACAGTGACTGGAATCCGGTGATGATGTCAGCAAGACATCGACCAGTTTTGACTTGAATTTCCAGATAAGTTATTTTCACATATGGGTTTTATGGGCTTGTTGGACCACTTGGAGATGGACTTTTGAAGATTGTGAAGGCTCAACCTAATTTTAGAAGAGTATCCTTTTGGAATTTGAGGATTATAAAGAGAAAAAGAAACATCTAATTGAGTAATCTTTTACTTCTGCTTTTATTCTAGGGTTTAGAAACATGATAGGTTTTCTCTTCCTCCTTGTGATGAACTCCTTGAACATGAGTAGTTAATTTTATTATTGGTTTATGGATTAAGTTGATTTCACATAACATGATTTTGGGTTTAATAAATTAGTTTTGTCTCATATTTATCGTTCATGATTCTCTGAAAATATAGTTGCATGATTGATGTATTGCAACATGATTTGAGTATTTGTTTTGTCAATTTGCAAATTGGTAGAACTCATATCCATATCTATAGCTAGTTTAGGATTAATCATCGGGCGATAATCCTTGAACACAAGTAGCATAAACATGATTGTAGGTTATAGTGATATATCCTTGTAATCATCTGAGAACCATGACCTTTGTTCGAATTGTTTGCGCAATGTATTTCAATTTCATTGATTAGCCTAATTTCATGAATCTTAATGCTCCATGGGAATTGAACTTGATTAGCGCAAGACATTAGGTTATTCTTTTGGTAGAATTCATACTTGCATCGTTTTACATGTATGTGTGATGATAAGAGGAAATTGCGGGATATTCTTTCGACTAGTTATCTTAGGGATTTTGATAATGAGAGATTAAATATCAATTCTAGTTATTAAGACAAGAACGTGTTACTGAATGAAAACGAAATCCTTGATCAATACTTTCACATCCTTGATTTGCGTGTTTACTTTTGATTGTTTTGCTTTTATTTTATTTTAGTTTATATAAAAATAAGAAAACCCCATTGTTTTATATAGGAAATCAGAACATATTGACAACCTAAGTCCTCTCTGTGGGAATGATCCTTTCTTGACCTTTCCTCATTATATATTTTGAGTAGTAAGAAAGTGTAATTATTTTTGACGCCTACGACAGTGATCAATGTCCTTCAAGATCTTCCGAGAGAGGGTGGCTATGATAACCTACCACCTTATCCATAGCTAGAAACCATTTACCCGTTAATTTTCTCTTGCTAAATACTAACTTGAAAGGGCATTTAATTTTCTTTGAGCATGTTGTGTTCTTCCTTGTCGTCTTTCCTTTATACACATAACCCTTCCTCTTGTGACTAACATCGGGATATCCACTTCTCTCACAAACCATTTCAAAACGAGTTTGGCTTTTTTTTCCATTCAAAACTAAGACACACTTGACTCTCTTAGCATGTTCTCTAGCCCAATTCTTCGCATCAATAGGTAAGTCAAATACCAACTCATTAGCATAGTGATGAGATGTATCTTCGTACAACATACCAACCGGAGAAGGTTGATCATGCATTGGTATAGGTTGGAATTCCATCTACAAGAAATATAACAACATCAATTAGAATTACATTAGACTTCGGTTACATAAAAAATTTATCGCAAAAACCGAATTCTAAGTTCGGTTCCTAAGGAAAAGTTGAAATGTAACCGAACTAAACACTATAACTTTTGATTTTTTTTCTGAGTTCGGTTGTTTACGCTTTTGTTTCAAGTTTGCAAAACAACCGAACTTAATACATTTAGTATACTCTTATATTATGTCAAGTTCGGTTAGCTAGTTCGTAAACATGCAGTTTGAGAAACAACCGAACTTTGTACACTAATTTAACTCTTATTTGTACGTAAGTTCGGTTAGTAAAACCAACCGAACTTTGTACACTAAGTTAGATCTAATTTTTGCGTAGAGTTCGGTTTGTTAATTTGTTACGAACCAACCGAACATAACGCTGGTAATCCTAGAAACTTCCATTAACAGTGAGTTCGGTAAACTGCGTGTTTGGACCAAGTAACCTAATTGCACTTTCAGCCGAGTTTGGTTGCTTGTTCATCACGCAATGGAACCGAACTACACATTCAGGAAAGTTCAGTTACATCTTCTTCACAAAAGGTAACCGAACCGTCCCAAATCCAGTTGAAAATTTTATATTTTTAGGAAAGTTTTGATCAATTCAACATACATTATCCAAGTTTGGAGCATACCTGGACACCCAAATACTCTTCCTCCGGTTGTGGTTGATAAAATACATCATATTCATCTTGAGATTGAGTTTGGGGAAGAATAGAATCACCATCTAAGAAATAACTCATATCCGGATCATTGTGAAGATTAACAAATATTCTAGGAGAGGGTGGAGATGAAGAATCAGATGAGTCTTCATCACTTGAATACCCAAAGTTAGTGAATTGGATTTATTTTTTTTTCCATGTTTTTATCCTTCATCTTTTCTAACTTTACTCTCTCAATAATTCTACTCATCTAATAAAAAACCCATCTTTTAATTTAATCTCACTAATTAATTTTAACTAAATCATTTCACTAATCATAACCTAAAATTAATTATGAGGGTAGTTTAGGTATTAATATAAATATCTAGATATGGGGTGACCTAGGTTTACTTCTAATTTCTTTTCCCAAAATAAAACCATGGTCCCCTCAAAGAAACCATGGTGCCCAAAAAACCATTCGTAATCTTTGAAGACTTAGTTTTTAATTGGGCACAAAAGATGTGTATAACATGCAATTGTATTTGTAGTTGGGTTGTTTATTTTTCTTTGCTTTTGCAATTCTGTTTGTGGGAAATTTTGTCTCACACATTGGGTGTCTCCTGTTTTTTTTTTTAATAGAAAAACCTTAGCTTAAAAGAGACTAAGGACCATACAAGGGGATAGCAGTACTTATAGTGCATAATATAGCTGAATTAAGAGCTTCCAAATTTTGAAGTCTGTGAATTAACTTAAGACTACTTAACACAAAAGTGATAGGCTTGATTCTTGATCTATGATCTTTATCATTGTTTGGTGAATGGTCATAGTAACTGGGGTTGAATCTTTCTTGTATTGCTTGATGGTAGAGATAGTGGAATCTGAGAAGAATTTCCTTTGATTCAACATGTACTTCAATGTTCATGTGCAGCTTTTCTTTGGCCCAGCTGAAATCTAGGTCTACATCTTCTGTTGCTTCCCATCCTCCAGAGTGACTTGTGTATCCTCTGTTATCAATGTTGTTTCCTCAAGCATCAGAGATAGTTAGAGCAGAATAAAATTTGCAAGTCTCAGGGCTTTGTATAGTGCATATCTTTATGGTGAAGCCAAACTCCTGTGGAGTGTGGTTCAGATCATAAGGAATATTGATAGACACATTTTTGTGTCTAAATTGATCTCAATACTATATATAGTTGGCACTCGATTTCGTATTTATTTACAGTGTTTTTTGTGTTTGTAGGTATTTTTGGGGAATAAACATTTTTGGAAGAATTGGCTTAAAAGTGTTAAAGCCATCCTCATTTCAGATAAGAGCACCAATCTTGTTAAAGGCACCCAGCAAATGGATAAAGGCACCCTCTCCTTCTTCATTTTGAAACAAATTCACGGAATTTATGGGATATTTTAAAGATTCGAGGCAAAGATATCTTCTTCCCTATTATACATAAAGTTTCCATATCTTGAAGGTAAAAAGAGATAATATATTTATGAGTTGGTTTTTATTGAAAAGGAGAAAGAAAATCTGGGGTTTATTTAAAAAATAAAAAAAGATAATATCCCTAGGATTTTATTCTAGCAAATAAAGAAGATTTGTGATAACGGAGAAAGAAATTATTCATGAGATATCTTTCATTAAAGAGAAGATCTGATGGAGTTATGGAAGAAGATTTTGAAAAGATGTTTGAGTAATGGGTTATTGTGTATAAATAGGGTGCTAGTAGGACGAAACAGATGGATGGAGAGTTTGGGGATCGTTTAGAGCAAACCCGGTTTAATCATTATTTTCTCCCATTTCATCACTTGTAAACACTTTTGAGAAATGAAAAATTATTCTGAGTGTGTTTCCAATATGCGGAGCTAGACCCCAATCCTTGGGGCTATGGAGGAAGCCGTTGTTTCGGTAAAAGTGATACATTTCTATTTTTAATTAATTATAACAACTCTATTATGATTTTTTCTTTGAATTAAAACTTGATTATATGATTTTAATTAATTAGGTGTATTTTCTCTTGATAGAATATGCTTGCTTTAGGGTTTTGATATTCTATGCTTGGATTAACATCTATTCTTTTGAAAATCTACATGTCTAGGCAATACTATTAGAATCAATTTGGATGTTGAGTTGCATAATTATTGTTTTATTAAATCACTAATATCGACCAATGGTGGAATCCTAGCCCCGGTCTCTCAATAATTTTTACAACACTTTTTAATTGAGTTTGTTATTTTTATTTATAAAAATTAAGTCTAAAAAAATCTTCCTTCACAAGTCTCAACAAACCTTTTACTACAACATCATTGAAAATAACCATCAATTTTTGGCGCCGCCGACGCGGACTTGTGTATAGATTTTTTTTTAGGTTTTTTTTTATTTTTTTTATTTTTTTTTGTTCTTTTTTATGCGTTTTGGTAATTCTTGTTTGCTTTCAGATTTGGAGCTGAGCTAAAGAAAAAGAGAGAAAGTGCTGAAAACAAAAGCGCAGCTAAAGAAGGAAACAAAGAAGGAATCCAAAATAAGTGAAGAAGAAGATTTTGTATATTATTTTATTTTATTTTTTTAGAAACTGTAATTAAGGTTTTTATTTTTGTAATATTTTATTTTTGGACATTTTTTTTTCTTTTCTTTCGGATATTGAACATTGAACTTTATTTTTAAAACCCTAAGGAAGGGTTGGTTTAAATATAAACTGCACAGGGAAGGACGACAGTTACGATACTGTCTCGGCCCCTCGGTTTCGTACACTAACATTGGATTCGATGGCCCGAGTCGACCTCAACGGTTCATCCCCCATCTGAAACGGGAGGTAAGAATTCTAAACACCCGCGAATCCCCTGTCAGCGGGTTTACTGGATGATTTTGTATGCATATATGTTGAGGAACTGAAATCAAATTTAATTTTCTAGTAAAGGGCAAGGCTTGGCCAAATCAAGATAAGGACTCGGATTTCATCACCGTTTCTTTCTTGCCCGCCTTAGGAACACGTAACCTACGCGAACCTAAGCTTAAAATACTGACTAGAACGAGACCGATAGGGTAACGAGCTTAATAGGAAAGTCATTCGAAAAATATTGGTTACTCTTTTAAGCATACTTCGAATTTCATGATGGTTTCTGTGAGTTGAATGCGTGACTGCGCCGCCTTATAATGCGGTGAGGCCTTGGGCATCAAAGCTCCACGCAGCTTCCCTCGCCTCTATTCAACTTACTTTGACTCGGATTGATTCCAGAGGGGTTTTCTTAAATTATAACGAATTCCCTTTTGAAGGATTAGAAGCTGGTCTAGAAACAATCTAAGTGGAGCCATAATGCTTTTTGTTTGCTAGATAAAATAGGCTTGTTGTGGTCGAGTCAGCCTTCTTTGTGCTTGTTTAGAATCCCCTTGCAGTTAGGATGTCGAATTGGTATAGCCAATACAATGATTATCCAACCGAGCAACATGGACATTACTCTTTTTATGATCATAGTGTGAATAGTGGTTGGGCACGCCAACCTTTTCAAGATTTTGGGTCATACCATGGTGAGCCCAATTACTATCCGCATGCGCATCAGTCTTACGAGCAAGAAAATTATAATGCTAATTCTTCGTATTTAGAGGATACAATCAAACTTTTGAAAAGTAGTCCTTTTTATGATCCTTCAGTTCCTATTCCTTCTCTAGAAGATTCTCTCAGGAGTTTAGCTGAGTCGACACGAAAGTTAGCTGAATCGATATGTAAGTTAGCTGAGGTGAATAACGTAGTTATGGACGAAAGGACTTTAACAACGACTAAATCTTTAGAAGATATCCTCAATAGATTAACTCAAAAATTATATCCAACACTAAGGGAACTTTCTTTGGAGGAGACCCTTGAGAGGATAGCTGAGTCGACACGTAGACTTGAGTTAGAGACGAATGAAAGTATTGCTCGAAATAACTTGAATTTCCAATATAGTGTATCCAATAATACCTTTGAGAATGAAGATAGTTATTCACATAATCAAGATGAAGAGGATAAAATTGGTAACACTACTTGTTTAGATGAGGTCCAACCATTTTCATGTTATTATAATGATGATTATGATGAGGATAGTGTTGATGAAGAATTTGAAATAAGTAGGCATAGTGATCAGGAATTTGTTACTCCAATTGAACTTAATAATGATAATGTTTCTTGTTCAAATCCAAATAATTTTAATAATTAGTCACCTATTCAAAAGGACGAGGATTTGACTAGAGATACTCCCGTTTTAGAAGATGTAGTATTTCCTTATGATTACGAAGCCATCGATAGTTTAGAGGAACGAGTTTATTCTGAGAATATTGTTTTAAAGTCTAGCGATTTAGAAATATTTGTCTTAGACGAAGAAGATGAACTCGTAGAGATTTTAAATATGAGTTAGGATGCATCATCTGAGTATAATCTACATGAAGCAATTGACCATTTTCAGGATTCCGATGATCTAGAAATTAGGGAAATTGTAGCTAGTCTATCTAGAGATACCCAAAACTCTAAGTTTGGGGGTGATTATCATTCTCCTTGTGCCTTACGTTTAGCTCTTACAGAGATCCCTCACTTAGGACTTGATATATGTGCCTCAACCATTGTGCCAGATTACCTTCATACTAGCTCTCCCGAACCTAATAATGTCCAGGAAGAAGTTCAGTTGTTAGAAACCCATCCTATAGTTGATGTGGTTTACCTAGGCTATGATACCCAGATTGATTTTGTTTTCCCACCAAAAACTTTTATTCCAATTGTGGGAACGTTTGAATTTCAGATGTGTCTGTTATTGAGTTTTGAGACTAAACCTAATTACTTTAAGAGATTAAGGTCGACACATTTGTTTAAGGAAGACCACCACGTTCATTATGATCAGCTGTGTAAGTCAAATTTGATTGACTTAGTGGATCCCCAGTTATTCAGGTTACTTTTATGTGCTTCTAAATTCTTAGTTGAGTATTTCCATACTCTATAACCTGACTTTCAGGATCCTTCCTTTGAGGAAGTCCAGCCAATGAAAACCTTTTATCTAGACCCTTTTATAGAGCCTGAACCTGAACCACAACTAGATATTGTTGTCTTAAAGTTTAATAAGGGTATGTTCGGTATCTTCATGGTTTGTTACGATTTTCTTTTCTTTTGGGTAACACTTTTTGATTCAGATGACCCGCATTTATTCCGGCTGCTGCTATATGATTCTTCGTGGTGACTAATCCTATCTTAGTCTGGCTGAAGACTTTAAACTTAGCACTTCTTGGGAGGTAACCCAATATTCATGCGACACGGTAATATCTTTCCTTATATCTTTTGCTTCAAGTGGTAACAGTTTCTCCTTGTTCATGCTTTTAATTTTATCTTTAGAACATTGAGGACAATGTTAGATTTAAGTTTGGGGGTATGGGAGAAACTTTTTAGTTGCATTAAATAAACTCCAGAGCCTAGAAATTTATGCTTATTAAGGATGGCACTAACCAATCTAAGTGGATGGAAGCATCTTGGTTATAGGAGTTGAGGAACCAATCTGATTAGATGGAAACATCTAAAGAGTCCATTCATAAAAGCATAGAGCTCAGGTGTTAGAAAAAAAAAATGGTAGTTTTCCATATCCTCGTGATGGAAACATCGAAAGAATCCGGATCAGTTTTTTTTTTTTTTTTAGCATTGCTAGGGTGAAATAGAGTGACTGAGATCAAAAAAAAAATAAAAAATTGAGACCAGACCACCAGACCAACCAGAATAAATATAATAAAGTCGACCACTGGTACCCTTGTATATGCCAGCTGAGTTGACCTAGAGTTAGGATAATCGACCACTGGTTCCCCTGTATATGCCGGTGTGTTGATATTAGTCCAGACCAGTATCTCAGTCCATTAGGATAGGTTCACCTGAGTTAACATCATCTATATTTTTCTCTACATCCATCTTCTTAATCTATCCATGTGATTGGTTGACTCCGGTTTATGATGTCCAGAAACTATCTGAGTAGAGCTCTGTCAATTTATATGAATTTTAGTATGCTTGAGTGCAAACTCGTGTACAACAATTGGAATTTCTCATCAGGGTACTTCCTCCTGTAGTCAATAAGTATGCCAACCAAGGAGATCCTTTAGTGCCTTCCAAGGTTCAGCGTAGATAGTTAGGACCTGGAGTAAAGGTTTTGTGGGTACACCTCTGGTAAACCCTCCCGAGATTAACTTGGTCACTAGGGCCACCTAGTGAGTTAGGATTTTATTTTCAAGATTAGTTTTTCTCAAGGACTAGCAAATAATAAGTTTGGGGATATTTGATAGACACATTTTTGTGTCTAAATTGATCTCAATACTATATATTGTTGGCACTCGATTTCGTATTTATTTACAGTGTTTTTTGTGTTTGTAAGTATTCTTGGGGAATAAACATTTTTAGAAGAATTGGCTTAAAAGTGTTAAAGGCATCCTCATTTCAGATAAGAGCACCAATCTTGTTAAAGGCACCCAGCAAATGGATAGAGACACCCTCTCCTTCTTCATTTTGAAACAAATTCACGGAATTTATGGGATATTTTAAAGATTCGAGGCAAAGATATCTTCTTGCCTATTATACATAAAGTTTCCATATCTTGAAGGTAAAAGAGATAATATATTTATGAGTTGGTTTTTATTGAAAAGGAGAAAGAAAATCTGGGGTTTTATTTAAAAAATAAAAAAAGATAATATCCCTAGGATTTTATTCTATCAAATAAAGAAGATTTGTGATAACGGAGAAAGAAATTATTCATGAGATATCTTTCATTAAAGAGAAGATCTTATGGAGTTATGGAAGAAGATTTTGAAAAGATATTTGAGTAATGGGTTATTCTGTATAAATAGGGTGCTAGTAGGACCAAACAGATGGATGGAGAGAGGGGAGTTTTGGTAGAGCAAAATCATTGTTTTATTCTTCTCATTACATTTCATCATCTTGTAAACACTTTTTGAGCCATGAATAAATATTTTAAGTGTGTTTTCAACGTGATGAGCTAAACCCCAACACTGGGACGATGGAGGAAGACGAATTTCATTCATGGGTAAAATTATTTAATTCTTTTTAAGATTTTTGCATTAATTTTAATTGAAATATGATTTGAATTAATTGGTTGTCATTTAATTTGATGAGGTATGCTTAGCTTAAATGTTTTGATACATCATGCTTAGGATTTACAACTAATCTTTTGAGAATCTACCTTGGCAAAACCAGAGTCCATCTTAATTTTATTCATTGAGCTTTAATTGTTGAGAATAAATAAATTTAACCCTGTGTTATGAATTCGACGAAATCCTAGTCCCAGTAACACTCTTCATCCTGTGACAATATTTTGTGTATATTGTTTCTTTTCTTTTAGTTTATTAATTCTTAAAATCAATTCATCAAGTCCGAGTGAACGACAACTCTATTTACCACTATACAAAATTCGATCAATTTTTGATCGATTGATCGAATTTTATATAGTGGTAAATAGAGTTGTCGTTCACTCAGACTTGATGAATTGATTTTAATAATTAATAAACTAAAATAAAATAAAAAATATACAAAAAATATTGTCACGGGATGAGAGTGTTACTGGGACTAGGATTTCGTCGAATTCATAACATAGGGTTCAATTTATTTATTCTCAACAATTAAAGCTCAATGAATAAAATTAAGATGGACTCTGGTTTTTCCAAGGTAGATTCTCAAAAGATTAGTTGTAAATCCTAAGCATGATGTATCAAAACATTTAAGCTAAGCATACCTCATCAAATTAAATGACAACCAATTAATTCAAATCATATTTCAATTAAAATTAATGCAAAAGTCTTAAAAAGAATTAAATAATTTTACCCATGTATGAAATTCGTCTTCCTCCGTCGTCCCAGTGTTGGGGTTTAGCTCATCACGTCGAAAACACACTTAAAATATTTATTCATGGCTCAAAAAGTGTTTACAAGATGATGAAATGTAATGAGAAGAATAAAATAATGATTTTTCTCTCCCAAAACTCCCCTCTCTCCATCCATCTGTTTGGTCCTACTAGCACCCTATTTATACACAATAACCCATTACTCAAACATCTTTTCAAAATCTTCTTCCATAACTCCATCAGATCTTCTCTTTAATGAAAGATATCTCATGAATAATTTCTTTCTCCGTTATCACAAATATTCTTTATTTGCTAGAATAAAATCCTAGGGATATTATCTTTTTTTATTTTTTAAATAAAACCCTAGATTTTCTTTTTCCTTTTCAATAAAAACCAACTCATAAATATATTATCTCTTTTACCTTCAAGATATGGAGACTTTATGTATAATAAGCAAGAAGATATCTTTGCCTCGAATCTTTAAAATATCCCATAAATTCCGTGAATTTGTTTCAAAATGAAGAAGGAGAGGGTTCCTCTATCCATTTGCTGGGTGGCTTTAACAAGATTGGTGCTCTTATCTGAAATGAGGATGCCTTTAACACTTTTAAGCCAATTCTTCCAAAAATGTTTATTCCCCAAAAATACCTACAAACACAAAAAACACTGTAAATAAATAAGAAATCGAGTGCCAACAATATATAGTATTGAGATCAATTTAGACACAAAAATGTGTCTATCAAATATGAGTGACAGAATCAGTATCAGTTCCAAAGTTGTTTGCGAAGAGATCATTGAGGGGGTGAGAAGGTATGTTGTGGACTCTGTTATAATCACATAAGTATTGTTAAATACACTGGGAAGTGTGTTTATCATTTTGGGTTATGTGATTGAAAATCAGATCACACCTACCTTTCTAAATATGCCAGCAAGTGGTAGCATATAGAATAGTTGTTCCAGGATTGGCTCCAGTAACAAACCATGAGTTGAACCAGTCCAAAAAGTTTGTGGTATTGTCAAAATTTCCATGATTGGTTCCCAATATTTCATGCCATATTGGAGTAGCATTAGGACAGTTTAAGAAGAGATGTGTCATTGTCTCCTCTCCACTACTGCAGACCTGAAAGATAGGATCAATGTAATGCAGAATGCTTGCAGTCTTAGCATTGGTAGGAAGAATTTCATGAGCACAATTCCAAATAAAGATCTTGATAGTAGGAGCAGTATCCAATCTCCAGATATCCTCCCAATTTCTGTTATTGGTTTCATTTATGTATAAATATTTTATCTTAGCCTTGTATAATGCTTTGACAGAGAATTTCCCAGTTTCATTTAGATTCCATTGAATTGAGTCTTCTTCCCCTGGGTTGATGTTGAGGTTCGGGATTGCTTGATCAATGTTCTGATTGAAAATGAAATGGATGAGTTGGGTGTTCCAGCTTCCATCAGGATGCATAAGATGAGAAAGCAACTTAATTTTTTGGGGCAGTGGTTGGGTTTGAGGAGCTTAGCTGTAGAATTTGGTAGCCAGTAATCATCCCAAATGTTGATTTTCATTCCATTGCCTATCTTCAAGTTGCAGTGATGTTGTATATTCTGTATTCCTTCTAGAACCCCCTTCCAGATCCAAGAATCTCCAGGTTTAGATTTTGTATCCATATTTAGAACATTTCTTCCTAGAAGGTATTTGGCATCCATCAGTTTGTACCAGAGAGAGTCTTTATCTTGTTAAAGTCTCCATCCAATTTTTGTAATCATGGAGCTGTTGCAAAGTTCCATATTCATGAAGCCTAATCCCCCCATGTCTTTTGGTTTGCATACAGCTGTCCAAGCCTTTGGGTAATATCCTTTTGGATTTTGCAGATTTTTACCCCCAGAAAAAATCTCTTTGCAGCTTTTTCAAATCCTGGCAAGTTTGTTTAGGGATTCTGAAACAGTTCATTTGATATATACTGGCTGTGGATGTAACTGTTTTGATGAGAACTTCCCTACCAGCAGGATCTAGAGGCACATTAGCTGGAGAGTCTCAGTTTTAATTTATCCACTCCTGGCTTGAAAGACTTGATTTTCCTTCTGTGAGTGAAGAGGGGAGAACCTGGATATTTGTCATCCAATTGCAGAATCTGAACCCCCATGATGTTGCTGATGGTTGAGAAGAGGCTTGGATCAATGTTTTTGGTGAAAAATATCCCAGATTTGTTGAAGTTAATCAGTTGACCAGATGTTTATCCAAAGATATTGAGGATATCCATGAGTTTTTGAGCTTTTACTTTGTTTGGTTTGCAGAAAACCACACAGTCATCAGCAAAAAGAAGGTGGTTAATAGAGGGAGCACTTCCACATATTTTTATTCCAGTAATGATGCCTAAGTCCTCAGCATGAATAAGAGTTCTTGATAAATATTCCATGCAAAATAAGATGTGGTAGGGGATAAGGGATCTCCTTTCCTTAGAACTCTTGAAGGATTGAAGAACAAATCTGGAGAGCCATTGATGAGAACAGCAGATGAAGTAGTGGTAATACATTGCATAATTTTGGTGCACTATTGTTCATTGAAGCCCATGTTTGTCATGATGGTGTTGAGGAAGTTCCAATAAACTATGTCAAAAGCATTTGCCATATCTATCTTTATTTCCATACTCTCATTCTCACCTTTAGCACCTCTTTTGGATCTCATAGAGTGAATAAGTTCATGGGGTATAGCTATGTTGTCAGATATTTGTTTTCCAGGTATGAAAGAAGATTGGTATGGGGATATAATTTTATTGAGGAAAGGTTTCATCTTTTGGGCTAGAAGCTTGGAAATGATTTTGTAAGCGGTATTACAGAGGCTAATGGGTCTGAACTGGCTTGGGGAAGTGGGGTTTTCAACTTTGGGGATGAGGCAGATGAAGGTTGCATTCATTTCCTTTAGGATGTGACCAGACATGAAGAAGTATAGCACCATTTTGACAATATCCTCTCCAATGATATCCCAGTTGGCTTGGAAGAAGTTTGGTGGGAAACCATCTGGTCCTGGAGCTTTATCTTTAGCCATGCTGAAGAGAATGCTTTTAATTTCAGTATGGTCTGGGATTCTGTTAAGCATGTTGTTGTCAGTTGGGGTGATGTTAGTGGGGATTAGGTTAATAATTTCTGGTTTAATGCAAGGGTTTTCAGCAGTGTCCATTTTAGTGAAGTGTTAAGTGAAGCATTGTTTGATCTCTTGATGATCTGTAATCCAGTGCCCCTGACTATCTTGGATGGCATCAATCTTGTTTCTTCTGGTTGTGCACTTGGTAACTCTGTGAAAGTAGCTTGCGTTTTGGTTCCCTAGATTAATGAATTGATCTCTGCTTTTAGTCTTCTAAAAATTTTCTTCAACATCCTGCCAGTCTCTGAGGTGATATTTAAAAACTTTGATGGCTTGAGTTATGTCTGCTCTGAAGTACTTAGATTGAAGACAGAGGAGGTGTTGCTTACATTCTTCAATATTGAGTTTAATGTTACCATAGACTTCCTTATTCCACTTTCTGAGATGTAACTTTATGTCTTTTAGCTTTCTAGCTATAAGAAAAACACTAGAAACAGTAAGATTCTTTCTCCAGCATTCATCTATGATTTCCTTGCAGTTCTTGTGATCAAGCCAAGGACCAAAGAACTTAAAGGGGATTTTACCAGTTTGCCAGGATGGGTTAGAGTTAAGCAGGATAGGGTGATAATCAGAGCCAATAGCAAGCATATTAGTGATTGTGGTATTTGGGTAGAGCAGTAGCCAACTGTTAGTGTCCATCCCTCTATCCAAGCGTTGTTCAGTGAGATTATGACCATCTCTTTTGTTTGACCAAGTAAAAGGGAAGCCAGTGGAGCCCAAGTCCACCAGGTCCAGCTCAAGAATTTTGTTGCTAAATATATTAGCTTCATTGGTATCTATAGGATGAACACTAAATTTTTCATTATCATAGAGAATAATGTTAAAATCTCCAATAACCATCCAGGGTAAGTTATTGATGGCAGCAGTGTGTTCCAATTTTTTCCAAGACATGAGTTTACTATCAGTATCATAAGGACTACCATAGTAACCAGTGTATAACCAAGGAGAGCCACTGACAGGCTTAACAATAGCATTGATATGCTTAAGAGAGGAGTCTAGTATTTTAATGTTTAGATTGCTCTTCCATATCAAAGCTAAACCTCCAGCAGTGCCACTAGCACCTCCTGGGTTAACAAAACCAAAATTTGTGCACATTTATCTCATTCATAGTCTTTTTGATCTTTTCCTGTCTTAGTTTAGTCTCAGAGAGAAAAATAATGTCAGGGTTTAGATTTTTCAACATATCATTTAGATATCTTTTGACATCTTTGTTCCCAGCCCTTGGCAGTTCCATGCCAAGGTGGTAAATAATTGCCAAAAGTAATATATTAAAGGATATTTGAAAGAGAGTCTTCTAGTTATGAGGTCAAAGGATTGAATTATGAGAATATAGCACAGGATTAAAGTAAGGGTTGAACATAGGTAAACAGAGTTTAAGGAATGTACCATATTATCAGCAGAGGTAGATCCCAAGACACCATTAGCCATCATAGTGTTATTGTTGGAATCAGTAGACACAGTAGCTTTGCTCCCTTAGTCCTTGAATATTTTAAGACAATCCGAATCAAAAGAATTTTCTTCAATACCGTCATTAGTTTGGATAGGTTTCTTTCTCTTAGAATCCAACATGGTATCAGGAGGGGATGAAGAGGAGGTCTGAGTAAACACATAGGAATTCTTTTTTTCCTTCCAAGTTTCCTTTCTCTTTTTGGATTGCTCAGCTTCCATTCTAGCTTTAATTTGAGCTAAGGTTGACAAAGTATTGAAAGGAAAAGGTTTTAGTGGTGGATAGGTTGGAAAAATGCTAGCAGGGTCCACAGTTTGATGTATTTCAATGATATGAGTGCTAACATTTTTGGATCTTGCAGCAGTTTTTATCCTTGGATAGTTTTTCTTGTAGTTTTCAATGATCTTCTTAGCTAATTTCAATTTCTTGTTTTTAATTTGGCAGGCTAGGACATATGGGTGAGGTTGGAGGGTATCCAATTGTGTTTCAGGTTGAGCACTAAAGATGAGAGGCCCCTTTGAAGATGAGGCAAGCTTGGAAATAGCCTTTTCCAGCTCCAGATTTTTTTGCTATTTTCATTTTTATCTCAAATTCAGCAGCAGCATCAGCATCAGAGTAAGACCTGTAAATGATGTTTTTTCCAGCTTGGACAAATTTTTGTTGCTGGGTTCTTGGTGTAGGTGCTGGTTGAGGGGTTGGGAAATTGTTGTAATGGGATTGAGAGGGAGTTGGAGGGGAAGGACAAGGGGGACTTGGGTGATCTAAGATTCTGCAGATTTTACAGAACTTTATCCCATTGAGAGCATAAGCAAACTCAAGCCAATGAGAGGTAGTGGTGGTTTCAAAGGCTTCAATACCAAATTTCAGAGCTCTGGTAACATCAATTGTAAGTTTTACCTCCACATTTTTTTTCAAAACTGTCTCTTCCATAGGCTTTCTTGGTTGTTTGGTAGACTCCAATTGGCCTGAGAATGCCTTGGAGATCTGGGATGATATGAGTTGGGATTCTTTTGATAAGCAACCAGATCATAACCTTTGAGAAAAGTTCTTCATCAATCAATTCAGGTCCCCCAACAGGAACACTAACCAGAACCATGAGTTTATCAAACACTCCTCTTGTTCCTCCATTTCTCAGGGTAGAGTAATCTTGTTCATGAGTAAGTCTGAGGATGTAATAATTTCTTCTTTTGTTCCAGTTTTCCACCTCAACTCTACTTTGAAGCTCCCAGTAAGAATTGATGAAAGAGCTAACTTTTGTAGTTTGAAAACAGATGTTGCTACAAAGTTTTCCAATGAAACACCATTTCCAGTTAGGGGTTGCTTAGTTTTGATATTTTCAGAGTTGATGAAGACTTTTGGAAAAATATCCTCAGGGATGTTAAGTGTAGAATTCATCTTGTTAACAATGTTATCTATGCTGGGAGGTGTGGTGTTAGAAGAAGAGGCCACAGAAGTGCAGAAAAAAATCTTGCAGGGAAGAGAGAGGGTTGAGTGACACTCACCAAGTTGGGGAGAGTGAATGTATAAGTCTGAAATATGGAAGAAGAGTGTGTAGGCTTTCATTTGAAAATGATTCACGGGTTCCAAGTTTTGAATTTGTTTTTGTTGCTTATCAGAATTTGTTTGTGGGAGTTCATAGGATCTTGTGTAGGTTTGTTATGACTTTTTTCTTCTGATGTGGAGATACATATGTTTATCTTGACAGATAGTTGGTGTCGTACAACGTTCTTGCGTGGCCAAGTGGGGACCCCTTGAGTGGCTAATGGTGCTTGGTAGCTAGTCCTGTGAAAGAAACAACAGTTAGCATAAGGAGACAAATTGAGGACCTTACCTGTGCCGGTGATGGCATTATCGGTTTGAATAGTATACTGAGTGTGACCAAAAGAGCAATGAGATTGGCTTTTAGTAGACCAGGTTTTCCAAATATTTGTGTGATTGCAAATTGAGACTCACTTTGTTGCAATCTGCATTGCTTGACAAAATCAAACAAAGTTAGACTAAAATTGGACTCTGGGGGTCCTTTATAGAGATTGTGTGCCTTCCACCCAAATACCATGGGCTCGTACAAACAGAGTGGTATAACATCCCTATAAGCATACGACTCAGCTTGCGTCTGAGTCGAAATATGGTGTGTAATCAGCTGAGTCAGAAAATCTTTTAGCATCACATAGAGGTGGGTTGGGTCTACGAATGGGTCAATTTTCAAATGGATAGACCATTGAAATTCATCCATGATCCGACTCGTTTTAGAAAAAAATTTCTAACTGCCAAGTGTTTGTTGCTGCCTCGCATGATCCAATAAGATGGAGATAATTTTACTAGGCCATTGTAAATGGCCAGTAGACTTGCCACTTTGTAAAATCAAGTAGTGCCCATCTCTAGGAAAAATGATCTTATAATCACCAGAGGATTTCAATGGATGAGATGAGAAGGCTGTTGCTCTTCCCAGCTAGGATATAAACAATTTATGAAGCAGTTCTTTCAGTTTCTCAGTCAGTTTTTCCAATTCAGACCCAAATAAGAAATTTGTTTTTTGATGTCGAGAAAATTTCAAGCAATGAATGACGAATTGGATTCCAGTGAGATGGAAGTTGATCGGCAAGCTTCTGACAAGAAGCCTAGGATGAGTCTGCCTAAAGACCAGGTAAAAATCTATGATTTTCAGGAGAATTTTGTTGATTATTGGTGTTCTAAAGTAATGTATGTAAACAAGTATGTTGTTTTTGACTGTAAAGCATCTGATGTTGGTTAAATTGATTCCCCCCATTCTGCTAGGTTGATGCAGTTAGTGGGATCATAGTTCCTCCAGCAAGATTTGAAGGCAGTTTGCAGGGGATTGAACAAAAGGTTGCTCTTAGTAGTGATTTTGGAGTTTCTGTTACAGGTGAGGGGTATGGAGATGGAGGTGGAATGCAGGTTGTAACTGGGAATGCATTGCAGAGTCAGCAGAGTAAAACTGCACATCCTCATGCAACAGGAAGGCAAAAACCAGGGATGATGGGAGTCAAGGATGGATGGGTGTTGTATGCACTTCATCCGCGCCGAGGCAGGTTTGTAGTCAATGAGGGGATTGTTTTGGTGGGGGATCAGCGGATAGTTTGTGGAGGAGCACGACAAGGTTTCTTTGCATCTCCAGTTCCTGAGGATATCAAGGACCAGATCCATGAAAATGATGACATCCCTCTCCCAAATGAGGCAGTAATCTTCCCTAATCTGTTTATGCTTGCTCCAGAGATACGACAAATGGTTGCAGATGTTGCCGAAATTGCTAAAGCAGGCCTTGGAGAAGTGACTCAGCCTCCTGAGGTTCCAACAGATGAACCTTTTCCTGTTCCAGCATCTAGTTCTCCTGCACCAAATTTTTCTGCACCAATGCCAAAAACCACTACACCAAGAACTGCAGTGAAAGCTACAAGAGCATCTGGAGATGCAAAAACTCTCTAAACAGGTAGAATTCAAAGTGAAATTTTGAGAGAAGTGAGGATTAATTAGACTGCAGTGTACTAACTTTTCATTTTGGGTAATATTTATTTTGGTACAAAAGTCTTTTTTGTTGTTAAGCAGACAAGTGGTGTTTAATTTTAAAGATGATTTTCTGGGTTTTATTATGAGGATTTTGAGTATGCTAGTAGTATTAGAGCATAGGGGGTTAGTGCACAGCTTTCCAAGATTAGAAGTACAGATAATCCAATAGGAAATTCTGATAATACTAACATGTCTGAAGTAGCAGATGAATTTTGAAATAAAGTCACTCAAATTTTGAGGTTGAAGTTCACTTAGACTTTGAGGGTGTAGGTCACTTAGACTTTGAGTATGAAGATCATTTAGATAAAAGATCAGGCCAAAGAAATAGAGATACGGAGAGCTTAAAGAGAGATACTTACCAGAGAGAAGAGAAGAAATATTTAAGAGTCTCACCCATTTAAGCTTGTGGTCTAATTTCCTCAGAAAGCATTGGGTAGATTGAAATAGACTGCAGCTGTAGGGAGATTTATGTCCATGAGTTGAGAAGAGAACCAATTGAATGTTGAAATTATTGTTATTGTTGCTGAGAGCTTGCTTCTGAGATTCATTACTTGTGGGAAAGCCTTCATCAGGAAGCTCAGTGTCAGGGTGCTTGGAACTGAAAATGAAGTATTTGAAAGTCGATGCTTGATTTGCTGGAGAGGAAATCTTTTAGGCACCTTGTAGTTGAAACAAATTATGAGTCTTTCTTTATTTGAGTCAGTTTCTGTGAATTGTACCTTGGTATTGAAATTGGTGTTGAAATTTTGTTGAGACTTCTTCTTGGAAGGGGAAATTCCAGCTTCCAGCCTAGGGTAATTGGTGATTTGGGTGTTATGAGTGCTGTGTGTGATTTCAGAGATTCGATTCATCTCTTTTTTTTTAGTGATTTTGTGATAATTGCGGTGTGAATGATTGATGCAGTTGCAGTGACACTGACTCAGGTAAGTTGAATTAGCCATTTGAGCTTAGGAGATGATAGAATTTAGCATTTGGAGAAGAATTTGAACATTCCGGTAGAAAATCCGGCGAGAGAAGACCGTTGGAACTAGCCGTTGAGGGAAGAGGACAAGAGAAAACGGCTAGTATTGATCGGAAAAAGGGAGAAATCATGGTAGGGAGAGAGGAGAGAGGGGAGAGCTCATTAGACACCTACATACGTACGATTCAAGTTTCGCTATCATATGGGGTGTCTCCTGTTTAGGCTCATGTTATTGAGCGTGACAGCTTTTACCTTTTTTTTTTCGGTGTCTCCTAGGCACATTGGTTTTGTAATTTAAATTTTCTTTCACAAGAAATAAAATAAAAAATAAAAAGGAAATGGGACATTTGTCCAATTATTTTTAAAACATGGTTCTAGTGGACGAGTAAAAATTAGTCTGGATGAAATGGACACCAAAAAAGTAGCAAGGATATAACTGGATTCATCCTGGCTTAAACTTAAAAAATAGCGAGGATGAAACTGGATGCATCCTGATGTAAATTAAAAATAAGAAAAAGTATTTGAAAATGGGTAGGATGAAACTGTTTACATCCTGGCTATTTTGACATTTTTGTCCATTTAAACAGTATTAAAATCTAGATGTTTTTTTCACCCAAAAAATATTGATTTTGGTCTTTTTAACCAATTTTGTGAAAATAAAAATCTTTATCGAACCCAGCAAAATATGTTTTAGAAATCGTAATCTTCATCCACTGTTTTGAATTCCGCTGAATATCAAAATGACGAAAGCCACAATACTCTTTTCTCTGGAACCTGTAAGTCAGTTTGATGCTGCTGCGGTAAAACTTCAGAAGGTTTACAAGAGTTTCTAGACATTCAAAGAATGTGCTGTTGTGCTGTGATAAGAAATTAGCATCACTAGGTGGAAGGTTGGACTTTCCCGCTCTCAAGTGGAGTTCAGTATGTTTCTTCAACATTGAGAAACCAGAAACAATTGTTTCACGATGGGCGCGGGAAAGGACAGGATCTACCAAGGTACTCCTCACTTGTCCAATTATACATAGTTGCAAGGAGTTGCTTAGTTTCCGTGCTGATATTTTGGGGACAGTTCAGGTCAAAGAGGTCCCCCGTTGAACTCTTTTGGTTGTATTTAATACCTCCTGTTCTTTGGATTGGACATAGATTTGAGTTCTTATATTACTGATCCAATGTAAACACCAATTAACGAAAACACCATTGAGGACGATATCGACTTTTTTTAAGATGGACATTTCAAGGGTTTTTTTTGTTTTTTGTTTTAACATGAATGAGTGCACGTCCAAATTTGTTTTCCGTAATCAAGTCTCTCTTGACATATCTTAAGTGAGAATGCAACTTTTTTTCTGCTTCATCATCAATCGTAGGAACTTTGAAGGCAAGAGTATGCAAGTGTTGGGGCCGACTACAAAATAAAATTATCAGCACTATTGTCTGTCTAGTAGGACTGATTTACAATAAAAAAATTCTAAACAAACATTGAAATAAACTTCGCAAAACCAAATCTAAATTTTTCGTTTACCTATTTTGGGTATTTTGTGCGGGATGGAGATGGAGTATTATTTAGGCTGTCAAGATTCTGTATATCTGCAGAGACAGTTTAAAGTGAGTTCGTGCAAACCATATAGGTGAAGCACCTTTGACATTTTCCTTTTTTAAGATTATCATATATGTAAGCATTTCAGTATATGGTCAAAGAAAATACTTGATACGATACGATCTCTTATTATAGCAAAACTGACATTATAAGCAGGAGGTATATGTCTATCTAGTTGAGGTTAGACATTATAATGTACGAAGGTATTCAACCAACGTGCTTACGTTAACTTACACACATATCCTAGGCTGTCATATATGGATGTGGATAACATGATATGTCATTTTTCAATTTGTTATTCTTTTTAAAAAAAAAATTCTGTTTAACGAAATAAATTCTTCATACTTTGTTTAGCAGTACAAAGATGTCTTGATCGATCGTTTCTGTGTATCTCTCTCCCTGCTCCCTAGATTACTACCTCCTCCAACCTTAGCTCATAGATATTCAGTTTCCACCCGTACAACCGATCTTGTGCGTATTAGGGCCCTGTGCGAACTTAATCGCAGGACTTTTTTACGTTCAAATTTTTTTGTCCCCGATTTTGAATAATAATGGGAAAATGAAACTAAGAAGATTAATATATATATATATATAGCATAAACATAACAACTTCTTTACAATTATAAACATTGCTTTTATACATATTGTCTAGTTCAACACATAAAAAAAGGTCCAAAAAAAATTGTCGACTAGTTTTTCTAGTTTTTACTGTCTGTATCTTTTCAAATGACTTCGAGTTCTCACATCTATGAGTTAGTTAGCCAAAATCTGTGTACCTGAAAGACATATAAAGATTAAAGTTGTTAACAAATCAAAAATAAAAATGGAAGACTTAAGATGATTAATATCAAATTCGAATATGACATGCATATATAGCATTCAGAAGATCATCTGCGAAAATTTTGCCGTCTTGAAATTACTTTCGCAAAATCATCAATTAAGGAATCGAAATCAATGTCGTCAAGAAGACTATGCTCAATTGATATCATAGCCAGCCCATTGAGTCTTTGTTGGACCATGGTAGTAAGCAAAAACAGTTTAAGAAAAGTGGGGGTTGTCTTCGTTAGGTTTTGTTTGAGAAAAGTTTGGGAATTTTTTTAAAAAAAATTTCCTTTAGATTGGAACGAAGAAATAAGAAAAGAAAGAACACCTAAGTGAACACGTACGTGAGAGATAAATTATAAATATGTCACGACTGGGTTTCATTTTTGTGCTTAAAGAAAGGCCTTGGCCTGAGATGGGCCCTGTGCGATGCACCTCCTGCACACCCTCAGGCCCGGCTCTGTCCATCCATTGTAGTTCTTTTGGCTTTGCTTTTCTTTTTGACTTCTCTTAAATATATCCCCCTTTATTAATCATAGCCCAAAAGATTTAAGTTATAATGAAAAGCCAAAAGTCAAAATGAAAAATCAAACAAGTTTTAAATTTTATGTGCTATGTAGAATGGTTATAAAGGTTTGTTTGGTTAGCTTAAGCACTTATTTTAAATGGTTACGGTGGTGGCGATCTGAGATAAACAAAAAATGGTGAGAGGAGGCGACAAACCTAATTAAGTTGTAACATGTAAAATTTAAGGGGAAATAATCGTTTGGTCATTTTTTAGGTGGTCCCAAGTCTATTTGGTCCTTTGGGAAAATGCATTTCCTGTTTGGTTCATAATTATTTGAGAATACAAAATGGACAAAAATACCCTTTCGTACTATTTTAGCATTAATTTTCGTAACTTTTCTATTTCGATAATTATTTGAGTTCATGCTCTCTGATGAACTCTAAATTCATTTTTTTTTGCTTATAGGAGGTCATTCTGTTTGATAAACTATCAGGTGTTTGGTAATGCTTTCTGTAGATTCGAGCTCATTCTTAAAAATGAACACACAACAAAAAATTCATTAATATGAACAAACATAGCTCATTCTTAAAAAAACAGTATTCAGTCGTCAAAATGAACACCCGGTCAAATTTTATTATTATGAACAAAAATCAGAGTTCATTCTTTCAAATGAACACCCAGTCAAAGTTCATTATTATGAACAAAAATCAGATTTCATTCGTCAAAATGAACAACCAATCAAGTTCAATTTTATGAACAAAAATCAGAGTTCATTCTTTCAAATGAACACCCAATCAAAGCTCATTATTAAATCAGAGTTCTTTTTTTCAAATGAACACCCAATAAAAGTTCATATTATTATGAACAAAAATCAGAGTTCGTTCATCAAAATGAACACCCAATAAAAGTTCGTTATTATTAACAAAAACCAGAGTTCATTCGTCAAAATGAACACCTATCTAAAAAAACTTAATTCAAACCTATAACAGAGTTCATTCTATCGAATGAACACCTAATAATTCAAGATCTAAAAACATAGTTCATTCTTTAACATGAACATGCAACAAAAATCCATCAAAATTGAAAGTTCATTTGAAATCGAAGAAGAAATATCAGAAAAACGTAAATCTTCATCCTCTTCATCGTCTTCATTATCTTCAACAACAACAACAACAAAAGAAAAGAAAAAATAAAATAAAATCTTTATCATCTTCAACCACAACAACAACAATAGCAACAACAAAAATGTAAAAATATTCATCCTCTTCATCGTCATCAACATTATCATCATTGTCGTCGTCTTCATCGTCATCGCCTTCATCATCTTCTACTTCCTCAGAAAAAAAGAAGAAGAAGAAGAACAAGAAAAAACAGAGAGAAAGTAGATTTAAAAAAGAAAAAAAAAAGAGAGAAAACAAATTCTGAAATGATTCCCATCTCTCTTAGGCTAACCCCTATAGGCTAGATTGGAGTGCTAGATTGGCCAAAAAGTGTTGCAAATCAAGAAAAAAGTGTTGGAAAAAAGTTAACAGTGATAGTTGATAGTTCTCTCACCTAGCAAGTGCTCGCAGTCCAACTATCAGCGAGATTGAAACGCTGAACCGTTCGGCGCTCAAAAAGTGACATAAACGCCGAACCATTCGGCGCTCTATACATTTTACTAATTTTTGAGAGAGAATGTGATGGAGAGAGAAGAAAAAGAGGGAAAGAGAGAGGGAAAAAAGATAGAGAACGCGATGGAGGGAGGAAAAAAAGGGAGAGAGAGGAAAAAATTGGAGAGAGAGAGGAAAAGGGTGGAGAGAGAGATAATGATTAATTTTTTAAAAAATAAAATTACGTAGCGCCGAACCATTCGGCGTTTAGCGCTGTTTTATTCAGCGTTTCGCTGCTAGATTAGCAATACCATGGGACTTAGGAGGTTGCCCAGGCTGACTTGGATGGCCAATCTAGCAGCTAGATATCTAGCCCATAGGGGTTAGCCTGGCTAGATTGGCCAAAAAGTGTTGCAAATCATGAAAAAAGTGTGGAAAAAAAGTTAACACTCTATCTGGCTACTTCTCTCTCCTATCATTTGCTCGCAGTCCAACTATCAGCGAGATTGAAACGCTGAATGATTCGGCGCTCAAAAAGTAAAAATTACGCCGAACGGTTCAGCGCTGGAAGAATATTCTTAGGGATCCGCGCAGAATCGCTGAACCATATGGCGTCAACATTTTTCACCTAGTATAAAATTTGTGATGTCACTTCATTTCTCCTCTCTCCTCTAGGGCTGCACAACAGGTAGGGTGGGTAGGATATGGCCTATACCCGCCACCCTACCCGTTTACCGGCGGTTAAGAAAATCATTACCCGCCACCCTACCCGCCAAATAATGGATAGGGTAGGATACGGTTAAAAAACTGGCGGGTAGGGTAGGGTTGGCGGGTAGGAGTAGGGTATGTGCACTTCTAGTTAGGGTGGGTAGGATATGTCCTATATCCGCCACCCTACCCGTTTACTGGCGGTTAAGAAAATCTTTACCCGCCACCCTACCCGCCAAATAGTGGATAGGATAGGATACGGTTAAAAAACTGGCGGGTAGGATAGGGTTGGCGGGTATGGGTAGGGTATGTCATATGTGCACCCCTACTCTCCTCTATCCCGTCACTTTTTTTTTCTCCTATACAGATAAAGAAGTGTCATGTCTTGTCAATTAATGCATGTCATGTCCTCTGATGAGAGGAAAAAAAATCGTTGGATGGAGAGAAATGATGAAACGTGTAGGGGTGGGGTGGATTGCGGAATTTTATGTTTTTTTTTTCTTATAATTTTTTTGTACCATCTGTGCAATAATATCTCCTATACATTTTTATGTTTTTTGGCGTAAATTTTTGAGCGCTGTTTGGTTCAACGCCGGGCGCTGTTCCATCCAGCGACTATCTGTTAGATTAGCCATCTCGTAGGATTTAGGTGGTTGTCCTATCTGATGTGGATGGCCAATCTAACAGCTAGAATCTAGCGCATGAGACTTAGCCTTAGTATATATATGGTCCACCAATAGGGTGGGTAATGTCCACCCTAAAACCAAACAATAACTTTTAAGACCAAATATTAATATATATTTTAGAAAAGAACCAGACAGACAGTGGACTAACTCAACTAGACCAAATGAACTCTAATATATTATTTTTAGGACTAAATAGTATTTCTTACAAAATTTAATACGTGGCAAAAAAAATAGTGGAATGATGTTTCCATATTAAAGAGGAAAGATAACTTCAGTTTTCGTGAGACCACGTTAGAGAAGACAGTAATGGGTAAAATAGTAAAGTCACAATATTTAACATTCCATTTAAAGAAATCAGTCTATTTTTTTGACATATCCAAAAAAGGAAACCTGCCCATTATTTAGAAATGGAGGGAGTTTAAAAATAAAAATGTTGCCACCATAGTGCTTGCTCTTAAGCCGCCATTATTATACTGATTGTAGCGTTTTTCTTTGTTATCCATCAATCTCTATCCAGACTTGTAATCTAAAATCTCAAATGGTATTAATTTGGTACATCCTCTTTTGAAGAAAAATAAAAATAAATTAAAGTGGATTAAAAGTTCAATAATCGTTGGAAAAATTCTGTTTTTTAATCAGTAAAGAGTTGGTGTTAACGAGTTTCGAACTCAGGTCATTGGTATTATCACACTGTAATTTTATTACTGTACTACATCCGTCTCCACTGTTAATTCATATATTTTCATTGTTAAAATGTTTCCATTTAGTAAAAAAAGAATGCGCGATTGGGGATAGTTGAACTAATTGGGGGCTAGAGGAAAAAGGCAAAAACTAGATCCAAATATCAAATAAGGGTCACCCCTTATCTAACTATTTTACCTAATACCTAATCTACTCCTCACTAATCAGGTTTAGTGCTTAATTATAATTAGTAAATTCATAAGATTATTTGATAAATGATTAGTGTATTTTTAGTTGTATTTGGGTGAGTGGGGTGAGAGTAGAAGGAGGGAAAATAATTGAGAGGAATTGTTTTTTCGTAAAATGGAGGATGATTGTACAAGCACTCCCAATACTCAGGTAAAGGTGCCAATGTGTTGAAAATTTGATTTATTTTCTTTGAATCCACCATTGTTGCAGATGAAATAGCTCGGTGCCGGCATGGACGTAGTATGAATACAATGCCGGCAACATCACTTCCGGCATTGTATTCATACTACATCCATGCCGGCAACAATATCCCCCATTTTGAAAGGAAGCCGGCATTGTATTCAACCGAAAAAACCATGGCGGCATTTGTTGACAATTTTCATAAATGTATGCCACTATCCGGCTGTGTTCGACCTGAAAATTCAAAACCTATTTCATTTTGAATTTTTTCTGGTTTTGAAAAGTCCACTGCCGACACAGTCAGTTAATTCTCGAGCATGCCGAAATTACTAACGGCATAGTATGTTGCTTAAATTTCTTTGTCCGCACATGATGTAAAGTATCCAGAAAACAGAATTTTTTTTCTCTTGACTACCGGTATTGATAGATTTATATCGAGCATGCCGACATTTAGTTACAACATTGAATGTTAGTTACCAAGCATGCCGACACCATTTTTCGGCATGGTCTTCATCAATTCTGGCATGGTCTTCATCACTGCTGGCGTGGTCTTCATCAATTCCGGCATGGTCTTCATCACTATCGGCATGATCTTCATCTATACCGGCATGGTATTCATCACTTCCGGCATGTCTTCATCACTTCCGACATGGTCTTCATCACTTCCGGCATGGTCTTCATCACTACATGCATGGTCTTCATTACTTCTGAATGCAAAAAAAAAATAATCGTTTTCAAAGTGAGAAGCCGGCGGAGAAGGAGAAGAGAATTTAAAAAGGAGTGGGAAAATTTTGGAATTTAAAAGGGAGTGGAGAATATTTACTTTTCAAATCCCTAACCCTAAAAGAGATTAATAAGAAGTGAAGATGGAAATGGGGATATGATTTTCTTTTTGATTTTAAGTTTTTTGATTATTTTGAGGGAAGGGTATTTTAATATTTTTACCCCCAAAAACACTTCTTAGGAGACACTATTGATTGGGGAAATTAATTTATATCCCCGAATAAATAGAAGTATCCCCAATCGGGCGTTCTAAAAAACCAATAACCCTTTTGGACCAATTAACTTGGTGTTAAGTGATGTAGTTTTTAAGTGGTAGTAAAGTTCGTTCAACTCGGATTATGTAGACTCGATTTTAGACTCAAATTAAAATAGAAAACTTAAAAAGAAATTGTATTCAAGATTATAAAAAGCACTGAGACTCAGGATTCACCAATCTCCAATTTTTATATGATTTAATCTAGTCAATATTTATGCAACTCTTTACGTTTAAAGTGATTCTAATATTTTTGCCTAGACAAGTAGATTCTCAAAACAATAGTTGTAAATCAAAAGCATGGACCATCAAAAGACTTAACCTAAGCATGACCCATCAATTGAGAACACAACCACTTAATTAGAATCATATATTCGATTTCAGTTCAGTGCAAACACTACGTGAAAAATATACATCTACAACTGGATATTTACAACACTTCGCTATACATCGTAGAAAGTCCTATGTTTTACAACTGGTTTCAAAGGAAGAGTTGTCGTATATCATCACTACCAACCCTTAGGAACAAGGGGTTGCGCTAAGAAAACAAACGACAACTCCTTTAGCAAAACTGTTGTGACGACATTTAGGTATAACAACTTTGTTTCATAAGTATAGTGACTTAGACTATCACAATTCTCACAAGTGTTGTTGAAGAACACAAAAATATGATAATGAAAAATACGTTAGAGAGGAGATTCGAACATGAACCTAATGCATGGATGTCTAGCTCATCAACCAACCTTACAGTTCACAAGTTTAGGTTTTTTTTTTTTAATAGAAACGTATAACAACACTTATAAGTGTTGTTGAAGTTAAAATATAGAATGTGGGAAAAAATGAGGTTTGGGGGATTCGACGGTCAGGTTTCGATCTTGGATCCGGGTACGCATACAATATGCAGAAATAAGATTTTTTTAATGTTTCGTAGAATATCTCGAAGGAATCTTACCTGTAAATGGAAGAATTCGTCGTTCTTACCAAGTTTCTGACTTATAGTAGTCAACTCGCGACCAGGTTTCGATCTTTGAGACTGGTACGCATATAATATGCAGAAATAGGTATTTTTAAAGGTTTCGTAAAAAATTTCGAAGGAATCTTACCTGTAAATGGATGAATTCGTCGTTCTTACCAAGTTTTTGACTTAGAGTAGTCAACTCACGACCAGGTTTCGATCTCGGATCCTGGTACGCATACAATATGCAGAAATAGGGTTTTTTTTAAGGTTTCGTAGAATATCTTGAAGAAATCTTACCTATAAATAGATGGATTCGTCGTTCTTACCAAGTTTCTGACTTAGAGTAGTCAACTCGTGGCCGAGTTTCGATCTCTGATCCTGGTATGTATACAATATGCAGAAATAAGGTTTGTTAAAGGTTTCGTAGAATATTCGAAGGAATCTTACCTGTAAATGGATGGTTTATTCGTTCTTACCAAGTTTCTGACTTATAGTAGTCAACTCGCGGCCAGGTTTCGATCTCTGAGCCTGATTTGCATACAGTATGAAGAAATAAGTTTGTTTAAGGTTTCGTAGAATATTTCGAAGGAATCTTACCTGTAAATGGATGGATTCGTCATTCTTACCAAGTTTCTGACTTAAAGTAGTCAATTTCGATGATGTATCATGCTAAGTTTGAAGTCAGAACCCTCTCAGAGCTTCTTGCTTCATATTTTGTATGCTATTATACCAAGTTTGAAATTCGAATCGACATTGAGCTTCATACTTATCGATTTTGATGATGTACATTTTTCACTATCTGTAATATTTACTTTACTCATTTCAGATAAGGATAGTCTGGTAATTTTCACAGTCTCCATAATATTTATTACCTTTATTTCTAGTAAGGGTTATATGGTGATTTTAAAAATTTATAATATTTAGTTTACTTATTTTCCGATAAGGGTGGTCTGGTCATTTTCATAGTCTTCATAATATTTATTGCATTAATTTCCAAGAAGGGTAATATGGTCATTTTCACAAGCAGTAATATTTACTTTACTTTTTTTCGATAAGGGTAGTCAGGTCATTTTCACAATCTCCATAATATTTATTGCACAAATTTCCATGAAGCGTAATATGATCATTTTCACTATCTGTAATATTTACTTTACTTATTTCAGATAAGGATAGTTTAGTAATTTCACAATCTCCATAATATTTATTACCTTTATTTCTAGTAAGGTTAATATGGTCATTTTAACTCTTGTAATCTTTGAACCTAGGATGTTCAATTCTGATATATTTTTTATCCAGTTCATCCGAACGAAAAACTCGGGTTTCGTAGATTATTCCAAATAAATCTTACCTGGTATGCATACAATATGCAGAAATAGGGTTTGTTTAAGGTTTCGTAGAATATCTCGAAGGACTCTTACCTATAAATGGATGGATTCGTCGTTCTTACCAAGTTTCTGACTTAGAGTAGTCAACTCGCGGCCAGGTTTCGGTCTCGGAGCATGGTATGCATACAATATGCAGAAATAGGATTTGTTTAAGGTTTCGTAGAATATTTCGAAGGAATCTTACCTGTAAATGGATGGTTTCTTCGTTCTTACCAAGTTTATGACTTAGAGTAGTCAACTCGCGGCCAGGTTTGGATCTTGGAGCCTGGTATGCATATAATATGCAGAAATAAGGTTTGTTTAAGGTTTCGTAGAATATTTCGAAGGAATCTTACCTGTAAATGGATGGTTTCTTAGTTCTTACCAAGTTTATGACTTAGATTAGTCAATTTCGATGATGTATCATTCTAAGTTTGAAGTCATAACCCTCTCAGAGCTTCTTGGTTCATAGATTGTATGCCATTATACCAAGTTTGAAGTTCGAATCGACATTGATCTTCATACTTATCGATTTTGATGATGTATCAATGCTAAGTTTGAAGTCAGAACCCTCTCAAAGCTTCTTGGTTCATAGATTGTATGCCATTATACCAAGTTTGAAGCTCGAATCGACATTGAGCTTCATACTTATCGATTTTGATGATGTATCATGCTAAGTTTGAAGTCAGGACCCTCTCAGAGTTTCTTGGTTCATAGTTTGTATGTTGTTATACAACATTTGAAGTTTGAATCGACACTAAGCTTCATATTCATCAATTTCGATGATGTATCATGCTAAGTTTGAAGTCAGAACCCTCTCAAAGCTTCTTGGTTCATAGATTGTATGCCATTATACCAAGTTTGAAGCTCGAATCGACATTGAGCTTTATACTTATCGATTTTGATGATGTATCATGCTAAGTTTGAAGTCAGAACCCTCTCAGAGCTTCTTGGTTCATAGTTTGTATGTTGTTATACCACATTTGAAGTTCGAATCGACACTAAGCTTAATATTCATCAATTTCGATGATGTATCATGCTACTAATGTGAACTAAAGCTACTTCATGACCTATATGACTAGTCGAAATTACTTCATGACCTATGTAACTAGTCGAAATTCAAACCGGAAGCACAAAGAGAAAGCACAAAAACACAAAGAAACACACCAATTATCAAATTCACTTCTTAGTTTTCAGCTTCATTCTTATATATTTTTTGGATTTTTTATATCAGAATGTCGATAACAATGTCCTAAATTTATTAATATTTTTTTTCGATTTTTATGCATATCGAAAGTTGATAATTAAACCGAATACACGAGTTTAAACTAGCACAAAGAGAAACACACAAGTTTCTCAATCCGTATGAGCATCTTAAAATTAATCTACACCGTCCCATAATTTATGCAATCCGTATGACCTCCTTATCTACGGTCCAGAGTATTTTTGAGTTATTTAAACTAAATAAGGGAGAGAAAACCTCTACTCATTCTACGCCTCTTACCTGCGTCTCTCTCTGCAAACCCTAATTTCTCCTCTTTCCCCACTCTAAACTTTCATCTTCTAAGGATAAATCACTCTCAGAAAATCCAATTTCATAACCCTAAATCTCCAGTTTCTTACTCAATTCATTCTAAATTTCTTACCCCCAAAACCGTTTTCTGAAACTCTAATCGACCCTGAATCTCAATTTAAAGATTTAAAATACAGCTTCTAGCCGGAAAAAATGAAGAAAAACCTAGTGGTGTGGTGAATCTAGATATTAAATCTCTGTCATTAACGTATCATTCTTCTTCGATTTCTTCACTTAAATGAAATCTAGGATGTGCTTGTTCGGTTTAGAGAGACCTCTGAGGCCAAGTCAAGAAAGAAACAACAGATGTACGAAGTTTGCTTTGCCGAGAAGACTAGGTCGAAGAAATGAAGCTTCTGTTGCTGAATTAATGGATAAGTGGGAGAATGAAGGTGGGGATTGAACTTACAGAGATGGGTTCACTGGATTTTAGGGGTTTGAGAAGATTGAACTGATGAGAAATCAAGATATGATGGTGGTGGTTATTATGATGAAGAAATTAGGATATTGGTGAAATTCAAATTGCAGATGAGGAATTGAAGCTCAAGCTTGGCAGAATCTCGAACCTGATTTTGAGTTGGTGTTGCTGGTTAGATGGAATGGTTGATGTTGGGACTTTGTTTGAATCCGAAGAAATGTTGGTGCTGATGAATATCGGGTAATTTTCAGTAACTTCACATTTTCGCTGTTGATTTCTTGTACAAAAACCATGTATTTTACATGGTTTATGCGTTTGGATCGATTGCTGTTAATTGATAAAAAAATTTTTGAATTTCAATTGTATGTTGTAGGTCTTTGTGAAGGATGTCGTGGAAGGAATACACAGGGTTTTTATATGAATTTGATAGTGGTGACTTTGATTGCTACACAGGAAGTTTAAGATTGAAATGTCGGGTTGCAGTTGAGTTGGAGGTTGCAGAGGTGTAGCTGAAGTTGAAATTGCATTAGATGGTGATGTCTGAGGTTGAGTAACTGGTGATGCTATCAGGAAGAATCATATGAGAATCAATTGTGTTGCTGCTGTTGAAGTTCATTGAAATGGGTTAGATGAATGTTTGGTTTTACGGGTTTGAAAACTCATGTTGCAGCACTGACACAGAGAACTAGAGATGATGAATTTTCTACGTCGCAAACTTAACTACTTACTCATATATGCTGTATGACAATTTCTCTTCATTGACAAGTTGAACCTGTTTTGATAGTCTTTGTTCAATTTTTGATACAGCTGGTTCTATGATGTTCCATAAAAAACAAAGAGGACCTAGAGTTCGACTGCCAAAGCCTCCGTCACTTTCCACGCAAAGACCTACCTGCAAGATGAGTTACAGAGATAACTCTCACTCTCAATTTAATGTTGACAAACATCAACCTCAACCAGTAAGAATTCGGCACACCTGATAGTTCATTCTCTTGCACCTAAATCGATCTTTACGATAATAATATATTGATAGTTCTTATATTACCAGAAGGTGAACGTGCCAGTACTAAGGATTGACTCATTGCGGCGTTACTTGAAGCACTTCAACATTGTTAGTATTACCTTTATCAGTCTTTCTGATTGTACAGGCTTAGATTCTGCTGATCCGAAAAGAACAATTTCCTTCAACGCTAATGAACAACCGATTGGTGATCCATCTGTGCAACTTATCTTAGAGAAGCAAGGTCAAGGAAAGCTGGTTTTTTACTCGACGCTTTGGATCGGCTACAAGGGGAAGAACAAAAGAAACGGCTGGAGAAGTTAATGCCCAGGACCATGACAGTTAGGGAGTGGGAAGAGTTTGTGAAACATGTAGACTCTATTGAATTCAGAGTAAGTAATTTCTATTATATAGAATGCCTATATATTTGTATTAAAAACTTTAAAGTCTGTCAAATGATTTTTTTACTTTTCTATTCAGGTCAGAAGAATAAAAATGCAAGAAAATCGTTCAAAACACACCACCCCACATACCATAAGTCGAGAAGGTTACGCCCGATTGGAGGTGAAATTGGTATGTTCTACAGTCTTGATATTCACCATGTGAAAGCTATTGCATCGTTAAAAATATAATTGTTTGAAGTTCTCTACAAAGTTTTATCTTAGAAATATTTTGAGATAATACCATGTTGTTATGCTATTCTTGATGACTCATGTATTGATACATTTATTTGGCAGCAAGTTGTTAAGCTGGTACAAGGAGGACGAGGTGGTTGCAGAGGCTGAAATTGCTGAAACAGATCCAAGTAAGCAGATACATGGAAAACCAATCGGTCTTGGAGCCTACACTGTCTGTGTGAAGGTTTGTTATGTGGATGATGCTCTTGTCTACCAAGCTACTTTAGAAGTCAGAACTGTTCATGATGATGTTTCAAATTTTATCACATGACCCAAAGATAGAATAATCTACCAATAGACTTCTTAATCTTTTGTGATCTTTTTGGAGACTTAACTTTTGGTAACAAACATATCACTGCCACTTTTTGTATGTCTTGTATATATCACATTGGTATGTGAATGCTTTAATTCTGGGTTTGGTTTAATTTGAATGAGTCTTTCAGTTTAATCCAATTGTTTATTTACATTTCAGTTTAATCTAGTTGTTTCTTTACATTTCACAAATAATAGTGACAAAAGTGAAATATATATTCTGAAATATGGGTTTGATCTTATTCACAAGTATTGTAAAGTAGTTTATTTACAATCATAACTATGTGTTGTCCAAGATAGTCCTACTACACATAGTATAGTTGTATCAAGGTACTTCTACAATGCTAACAAGTGTACTAACTGTAATATTCACAATACTAATAAATGTTGTGTTAAAAATTTCTACGATATGCTACTTATGTTGTCCACGATTGTTCTACAATACAAGCAAGAGTTGTGTTAGGTTATCAAAAAAAAATCGAAAGAGAATCACAACATTGACAAACTATTGTCGAACCATGAATCACATCACCCTTTACAACACTTGTCAACCATTATAGAAAAACTTGGACTTTCTACAATACCCTCGTTCCACAATGCATGAAATGGAGTTGTCGTAGGGGTACTACAACGCTTATCTTGTGTCGTCAATGATGATTTTTCCCGGAGTGAAATAATCATAAAAGAATTACAAAAATTAAATTAAATAGAATTTACCACATAATAATTGGAAAAATGGCTTCCTCCGTCGCCTCAGCAATGGGGTTTAGCTCCTCATATTAATCACTTGCTCAAAATATTTGTTTATGGTTCAAAAGTTGATTAAAAGATGAAAAACTATAACACTGATTATTTGCAACGGTGTAATGGCGTTGCAAAACAAAGGACTGACTGTTACAAAGAAGTCACTGTAGCAGCTTTACAAATTTGAGACGATGTTGTTATTTGCACGTTTGTTCTTCAGCATCAGCAGCAGAAACACGGGTTTTCCTGCAACTTGATCAATTCAGCTCTGTAGTGCTACAAACTCCTCTGCGACTGCTCCAATAACTTCGTCACCTTCCCTGGGACTCGAACACACCTTTTATACTACTCAGAAACCTAAAAATATCGATTAATTCTCTCTTTTTCTTTTCGTGCAAGCCACGACAATAATCTTCTATGCCGATTTCCTTAAGCGTTTCTAAGACTTCCAAATCATCAAAACTCTTCCTTAGATATAATATCTCCTTAGGAAACAATATCACGCCTTTAGTCTCCCTGGAATTCCTAAAATAATTCCACAAAGTTTCCGTGCAAAACTCAAACTCTGTTTCCTTTTTCTGGATTATCCAGCCCAATTTGATCGATTCCAGCGCACATACCAAGCCTGTTATGCTCAATCACGTCCAGCCCAAAAAATTTCAGCGATTGAATCTCTCTAAAACACCTTCGAAATCCAACCCAAAGTTTGGTTCTTTGCTGGATATTTTTCCCGCCAAAATTTCATTCGAATTTGAGAAGAAAGTGACCCCCCTATCCTGTGCTGGTCTCCCTTTAGCAGATGCCTGGAAATGGGTCACCCCTTAGTAATTAGGTTATCCCTTATCCAAAGTGAGAGTCCGTATAGTAATTTTCTCCCACGAGCGCAAAAACCACTTTTTTAGCCAATTTCGCCGCAAAAACTTATTTCTCCAAAAATACCTACAGGGACATAAAAAGCCATAATAAATATAAAATCGAGCACTAATAATATATACAATTGAGATCATATAAGACACAAAAATGTGCCTATCATTAAGCAGGCATTTTCTGTAAATTTCTACCAACCCATTTTTAATACGGGTTACACTGTCAGGCACCTCCAGACAAGAAATTCATTCCCAAGGCCAAGCTCATCTTTTAACATGCAGCAAATAGATAATATTCCTATTACTCTTGTATTATGTGGTCGACAAACCGGTGAAAATTAAGACCCTAGAAACGGACATTTTGTTGATATTGTTTTTGTTCAAGTAACGAATCTATAACCACCGATCTTGAGGCACACAAAACTTTTTTTCTCTGTCTCTGGGCATGGCCATGTGACCCATGTCTGAACTAAGACACGCACAATTATCGCGGCATTAATGCATATATATATATATACATGCACATGATTACCAAGTATGTTGATGTGTTTAAAATGATATTTTTGATTCAGAGTATGTGGTGATGATCATTTCTGACTCGGTTTGATTTTCCAAAAGAATCTCATTTTGTTTCGTAATCTTATGAAGATGCCTTTATCAACATTTCTTGGTACATGTCTTCCTGTTCTCTAGAGACCCAACCCAAAGCTTTTTTCATGGATATCCAGCTTCCATCCATTTTAGCTCTTCTGTCTTTCCTTTTCTTTTTATTCATGGTGTTGAAGAATGGAGAAAGATCAAGCTCAAAATTGCCTCCAGGTCCAAGGAGACTACCTTTAATCGGAAACTTGCATAACATGGTAGGACTAGTACCACACCGTTCACTCAGAAATTTAGCCAAGAAATATGGACCCATTATGCACTTGCAACTCGGTGAAGTTCCAATACTGGTTGTTTCATCCCCAAGCGTGGCAAAACAGATTATGAAGACCCACGACTTAGTTTTCGCAGACAGACCAGAGATTTATGCTGCAAAAATTATGTTATACGATTGTAGTAATGTTGTGTTCTCTCGCTATGGTGATTATTGGAGAGAAATGCGTAAGATTTTCGTCTTGCACCTCTTAAGTGCTAAACATGTTCCTTTGTTCCGACCGCTAAGAGAAGAGGAGGTCAAGAATACGATCAAAAGCATTTCATTGCAAGCTGGTGTACGTATCAATCTCAGTAAACGAATCACGTCTTTGTTCAATACGATCACTTCAAGAGCAGCTTTCGGTGATAAATGCAAAGTTAACGAAGAAGTCATTTCAATGATGCGTGAATCACTTACTTTGGTAGGAGGTTTGGAAGATTTATTCCCTTCGTTAAAATTGTTACATCGCATCGGTGGAATGAAATCAAAATTATTGGGATTACATCAAGAAGTCGACAAGTTTTTAGAGCGAGTTATCCAAGAACACAGAAAGAGTAGGATGGTAAAAATCGATGATGGTGAATTGGAGGAGGAGGATTTAGTAGACGCACTTCTTCGAGTTCAAGAGAGTGGTGAATTATCATTAACAACACAAAATATTAAAGCCGTCATCTGGGTTCGTATAGTTTTACGTAATTTAAAAAAGAAATTTATCATTATGCTCGAGTAGAAACTGTTTGTGAAATTTATAACTGGTTTTCACATTTCAAGTTTGTTAATATATTCTCTTTTCAACAGGAAATTTTTGGTGCAGGAACAGATACTTCAGCCATTGCAATACTATGGGCGATGTCTGAGTTGCTAAAAAACCAAAGAGTAATGGAGAAAGTTCAAACCGAAATAAGACAGGTCTTCGGTGGGAAGAAGCAAATCGATGAAACTGACACTAGTAAACTAGAATACCTAAAGCTAGTTATCAAAGAAACACTAAGGCTACACCCTCCAGCTCCACTAACTTTACGAGAAAGTAGAGAAAGATGTGAAATTGATGGATATGACATACCCGCAAAAACCAAGATGATTGTCAATGTGTGGGCTCTCGGAAGAGATGCAGAATACTGGAGCAATGCTGACGCGTTTGAACCAGAAAGGTTTGATGGAAATACAGTTGATTATAAGGGAAATAACTTTGAATATATTCCATTTGGAGCTGGTAGAAGGATGTGCCCAGGCATGTCATTTGCTATGGCTAATGTTGAGCTGACACTTGCTCATTTGTTATATTATTTTGAGTGGAAGATTGTCGATGAATTAAAAACCTCTGAAGAACTTGATATGATAGAACTCTTTGGTGTATCAGTTTCTAGAAAAAATGATTTGATCTTGATTCCTATTCCTTTCGTTCCTTATTGATGTAGTTGTTTGTTTTACTTATGCAAAATATATGCTTTGAAATTTTATGTTGCAGAATGGAGTCTCTAAGTGAGTCTATAGTCATTGTATGCTTTCTTAAGATAGAATAACGGGATTGTTTTTCTGCTTTCAATTCAATAATAGTTGCTTTACAACCAGTATTCAAGAAAAACATTTTGTGGCTCTGGTAGAAATCGGTATCAATGTCACGCAATTACTCTCAACGGGTTGCCCATTTGATAGTTTCAGAGTTTTCCCGTGGGATAGGTGCACAAGTTATGCGTTGACAAGTAAACAAAATAATATGCAAACCCTTCCTCCTGAAAAAAATTGATCCGAGCATATGTACATGTGCCCCTATTAGAACTATTGTCGTCTATCTGGTGTAAACACCCAAATATTATTATAGGATAATGTGGAGACTAATCTCAATACACAATACAATTATCTGGAGAACTCTTTTTCTCTCTTCTAGAATATTCTACTAGCTCTACCCTCTTTTCTCTTGGGAAACCTCCTTTTATAGGAAGAGTTGGCTTAGTGTTGACCTCAAGTGAACAACCTCCTTACAATATGAGCTTTACTATACAACAAACATCTCTTTACTACGGGCACATCCATGCTGTCAAATTCCCATGTTTACATTATCCCCCTGACTGTGTTGTCGAGGCTTACAGACTTGGTAATCAGTCATAGCTTGTATTCAAGACATGTTTATTGATTGTTCTCTCTTCCGCGGAGCCCCTTGTTGGTTGCGAACCCGGGTTTTCCTATCGTCTTCGCCAAAGCCCCCTGTTGATCGTGACCCCGGAATTGGGTCTACATCGGCTGATTGAAGCGTCTTCGGAATTGCTGCATTTCTTTAGTATGATCTTTGAGAGGGCTTGGAACCGCATACGTTGCCTCATTAAACCTTGTCAAGGAAAACCCAGCGGGACAAAACCTTGACGAAGGGAAAAGAGTACAACGCGGAGAGTCCGTGTAAAGTTACTTTGTTGAAGTTCGCTTCTCTTCAAGTCTTTGATTTCCTTGATCTTCTCGGAGCTTCGTCTTCTTGACTTCATTGTTGATGGTGAATTCAGATATACATCCGCCGGAGCCCCCATTCTTAGCCCCCTGACTGTTTTGTTGAGGCTTGCAGACTTGGTAATCAGTCATAGCTTAAATTGAGAGCGCGTCCTTTAGTCGTCATTTCCTTCCCGGAGCCCCCTACTTAGTTGCGGCTTCGAGCTTGCCTTTGTATTCTCTTTTTTCTTGGGAGCCCCCTATTAGTCATAACCCCGAGCACTACCCAAGGGTCCCTCTCTTATCTCGGATTTGGGTCCATATCGGCTGACCCTATCATAGTTCTGGTTTTGTGTTGTCTTGTTAGAATCTTTTCTTACCCTTCTCCTCTACTTTAAGACTCGTGCTTCAGTGCGGGGATTTGTTGTCTCTGCGTGTCTTTCCTCTCTCGATATTTCCTGTGACTGTGATATCGCGTCCTCGAGATGGTCTTTTGGTGTTTCTAGGGTCAGTCCAGGGTCTTGTGGTTAGAGATGATTCGAAAGAGGTTCGTCGTTCGTTGCTATTTCGAGAAAAGGTGGAGTTTATAGTGACTCATCGTCAGGCTGTGCGTGCTCGTCTTTGGGATGAGTGGAAGGAACGATCGAGGAATCATGAAACGGCCCTTCAAGACAAAAGCTTCCCCGGAAACACTGGGTCGCATTTATCAGCTCCTGCTAGACATGAATGTTGATTGCGTGATGGCGCATCGTTTGCTAGATGAGCCTCGGGATGAAGGTTCTTTTGTTACCCTCCTCCTCTTCTTCACATACCTCCGCTATTACGAGAGGCAGCGTCTGATATCATTTTTCTGATTGCTTTCGGCTCTCCGGGGTAAGGACACAGTTAGTGCTGCTTTGGCACAAGCTCGGGAGGAGCTCCGCTTATTGCCTTAATGGTCTTATTGATGTCTTATTTTCTTGTTTTAGATGTAAGAGGTGACTGATTTTCTCTCCGGTATTGTTGTCTCATGTATTTCCCTATCATTGGCATTGTGGGTGTCATCGTTTAATTTCGTATTTTATTCCATGTATTCTCTCCCCTCTTTTGTTTCAAACTGTCGTGGTGAGCTGGAGTTTTGTGTGTGTATGTTTGTGTCGGGGTTGCTCTCTTGGTATTAGATGGATTCTTGGGAAGGAGTCCATTGAGTTGGCCTAATGCTGACATCGGGTGTCTTATACAAGTTACTTGACATATCGAGCATGCTCCGTTTTGGGGGTTATGGAGTGTCCGATGTCACCAAGAGTGATTCTGTAAAAGTAGGGAGAGGAAAGAAGTAGTTCTCCTCGTATGGGTTTAGACTATGTAGGAAAAGCTCTCGGTCGGCGTATCCGGGATCTGATCCCAGTGCCTTTTGTACAGAGTTTGTCCCGGATATGTGATTGCGTCAATTTAATTGACGAGTTAGGGTGTGATGAAGTAGAAGAAGACTTAGATTAATTAGAAGCGGCATTGTTTTATTCAGAAACAAAGGGAGATGGTGGATGTTGCCCTTTCATAAGGGGTAAGAATAAGATTATGCATTTGTTGATTGCATTACGCCCTTTCATAAGAGGTAAAGAATAAGATTATGCGTTTGTTGATTGCATTACGCCCTCACAGAAGGGGTAAAGAAATTAATACGAAAAGATGAATCCTTTTAAAGTGCCATGTCATGGTATGATCTTTACTGAGTTAACTACTTCGTGAATAAAGAGATATGTGGACATGTCTTAGAAGTAATGCAATTAATTCTGCCTCTCTGGTTACTCATATTGTCGCGACTTGTAAAGACAATCTTGCTGATTGCGGATCGATGCAGTTTTAGCCTTCTAGGAACACCTGGAATTAAACACGTTGGCATGCTTTTGAGTGGGATCTTGTCGATGGATGTTGACTTTCTTTGCTTAAAGTCGAGCTGGTGGTGTCATGAGGATCATAGACCCTGGGCTTTGTCTTCTGCCATCTCATTTCCTCCCTATCTTTAGTCTTTCATTAGCAACTTCAAGTCTTACAGAGAAAACGAATCAAATATAAGCAACCACGGAAACTCCATTTCGGTAATTGAGTCCGCGGCCATGATATTGATAAGTATGTTAATCAACTCTTCCGGATCAGTTGAAGGCGGGAGAGGGTGGGGAGCTGCACTGGCTGCGTTTGACAGATGAAGATGGAACCAATTTCTTTTAGGACTCCGTCTTGAGTAATAGCCGAACTCTAGTTTGCGTTGATGGTAGAAGATGGTTGAACGTTTGAGAGGCTCTTCCCTGTGAGCTTGTTACAAACAGTTGTGGTGCATAGCATTATCTGTTCTTCACTACCCCGGCTATTTATTACCTCTTCGGTTCTTCTCTATTCAATCGAAGTTGAATGTCCTAACAAGGGTCCAAATCTGTACCAGAGGTGGCGTCCACTTTTTTTGTTGAGGAAATTGTAGAGAGGTTTCGTTGGCAGTGGATCCCATCAAATTTTCCTTTGATTCAATACAAATTGTGCCTTGGGAATTTACTACTGCAGGTGGAACTGCCGATGAAGCTTTGATGGTGGTAGCGGGTGAAGGATCAGGTCGATGACGGATAAAAGCTTCGGATAATAAGGCGGCGAGAGATGGGAGACTGTGGTGGAGTGCCATTTGGTTGAAGGCGTTTTGTGGTGTCTTCGGTATTTTGTAACCCGGGGCTGCTATCAAATAGAAGATCTGAGTAAGCTAACTATCCATTAGTATCCATTACTGTCCTCGGGTGCTAATGATTTTGATGCATCTCTGGGTTCAGTCGATGGTGCCTTTTATCGCCATGTAAATGTTTCACGCCAGTTCCTCTCCATACACTTCGATGACGCTTTCTGGAGGTGTTGTTATGGGATGAATTGAGGTCTTGTCGATGCTTGATTCTACAAAGCTGATTCCGCTGTTGACATCTTAGCAACGCCGTTGACCCCGGAAATGGTAGAAACCGGGATTACGGAAATTTGTCTCGAGATGACTTCCTCTGAAGTTGCATTGATGAGACCCAATTGAACTGATTGGTGATAGAACCCGATGGTGAAGACTAGAGATACAACTCGTATAGGGGCAAAGAAAATCAGTTGTGAATTTCTCCTTCGTCTGTTATTAGCTACACCATTTCCATGATCACTGAAATAGCAAATCAATTCAGTGAATATCCGAGAAAAGATTCAACTAAGTTGATTAAAACACGACATAAGTCGTTGAAAACTTTTATTTGATTTTGTTCGTAGGGTAAAATCCCGAAATCAGGCCAAAATTTCGTGCCCAATTTTTTCGAAATGGTTCAAGTGGGTTTTTAATTGACGAGTTAGGGTCATTAAAGTATCAGAGGATTAAAATCTTTCCACTTCTTAATAATCACTGTAAAAGAAAAATAAGGTGCAATATGTCCGTAGCTGCTGGAGGTTTCGACAAAATGAAGAAAATAAGGAGATGCAAGTGCTAAATTTTACAGTAAACATTATGGCTAAAATCCATTCATATCTAATGATTTAAAATTATGCAAAAGATTTTAAATAAACATGCATGTCATTAATTGTTTGCCAGATTCATGTTGTTTTTTTTTATTTCATTCATTTTCATTTATTTTTTTTAGAAATTGTATTTGTATGCTAATAGTTGGAACATACTATAAGATGTCATGATTAGGCATCGAATACTTAGCTTTGCTTTTTCTGTGTTGTTAGTCGGGGTAGTATTGGACAATGAGCTGCTGTCCTTTGTTTGTCTTTAACAGATTTTCTCTTCATCGACAATGAGTGTTGTCTGTTGTGTGGACTTTTCTTGAGGTCTTGGAATTATTCATGTCGGATGTCAAGTTTCTAATGAGATGTTGATGGTGGCATCGGTTGAAACCTCAGTTTGTTGTGCACGGCAACAACGACTCTTCATGGCTTCGTCTATTCATCACCTCTTCAATTCTTCTCTGCTCAATTAAAGTCAAATGTCCTAACACAAATCCGAAGCTGTGTTAGTAGTGGCGTCCCCGGATAGCAGTGGAGCGATGGTTCGATGGTAGGTGCAGACTTTGAGTGTTGATAGTTGTAACCGGGGTTCGGGGTTTATCCAGCCACGACTCTTCGGATCTTCTTTTCCGCAGGTTTATCCATGAAGACTCCATTCCGGAAATTGAGTTCTCAACTATATCGTGTTGATAAAGATGTTGGAAAATTCTTCCTTTTAAGTACACAACTCCTTCGTCATCAACAGAGGTTCCACCGATGCCATGAACTGAAGCTTTATCATAATTGTTGACGATTAAGTTTTCTTGAGAACTTCTTGTGAACATCACTGCCCCGGACCTTGTCTTCCCAATCAGGACTAAACGATGTCTACCAAAGCAACAAAAGGTGATAAATTAGCAGAACGATTTGGTGATTGCAAGTGATGATTTCAAATCATAATTAATATTCAGTTTAATTTATAAAACCCTTTGTCATTGAAAACGATTAATTAATAGTTACACTTTGATTGAGAGTTTGAGGAACGATGAGACTTATCTTTATAATTGTTTTTGCTGATTGAATTTTCGGATTTGATGTTGGTGATGACTTTATTGATTCCGACAGTGGGTGGTCCAAACTAGTGGTTTCTTCGGATGACGATGGGATGATGATTTGGTGGTGACCGCGGAAACTCTTCACTATTTCGGCCTTTAACTGCTGGACCAAGGCTAGAAACCGCAACTTCTCTTTCTTTTTCTTGCTCGTGGTAGGGGTGGTGGTGGAGGGCATGGAGGTTTTGGATAAGGTAGCCGAATAATGAAAGAAATATTCATATCAAATTGATTTTGATGTAAAGTTAGGTTAGAGTGTAACCGAGATCGGGGTTGGGTTTAAGGATTCAATTGAAATCCTGAAGAACTGATTTGATTCGGGGACGATGGAAAAGGGGTTGGAGTTTCTGTGATCTTTGACGAAGAAGAAACAAGAACCATAGGGTTATTCGCGCTACTGGTGTTGGTTACGGTGGTGGTAGTTGAGAGAGGAGATAATGACAGAGCTGCCAAAGATGGACTTCAGATGAGGAGTTGGTGATAAGTTGAAGAAGGCAGGGGACTTCGGGTGACAATGGTGCTATGTGATGCTTTCGGTGTTTCCTCACCGGGGGGATGTTGTCAAATTGAAATAGTAGTGTCCGTGGGTGACAGTGGAGTGATGGTTATGACAATCGAATGGATTTTCGGTGGTGGTGATTGTTACTAATTCGTTTGATGACCCCGGGTATAAATGGGATGAAGATGGAAGCCGGGGTAGGAGTGGCCAGATATTTTCCGGGGTAGGGTAGGAGTCAATATTGGTACTGAAGATTAGTCCTCAGTGAAGTCGTCAAATGTAAACACCCAAATATTATTGTAGGGTAATGTGGAGACTAATCCCAATACACAATACAATTATCTGGAGAACTCTTTCTCTCTCTTTTAGGATATTCTACTAGCCCTACCCTCTTTCCTCTTGGAAAACCACCTTTTATAGGAAGAGTTGGCTTAGTGTTAACCTCAAATGGACAACCTCCTTACAACATGAGCTTTACTATACAACAACATCTCGTTACTACGGGCACACCCATGCTGTCAAATTCCAATGTTTACATCTAGAAGAACTGATTTACAATACAAAAAGTGTAAAAGAACATTGAAATAAACTTCTTAAAACTGAATTTTTCCTTTACTTATTTTGGGCATTTTGTGCGTGTGGGTATTTATCTGGAGAGACAATGATCCAGAAAAGCGTATCAAATGGAGCATAATGCATGATCAACTTAAAAGTTTGTGCGTGCACATCATACAGGTAAAACACCATTGATACTTTCCTTTTTTAATCATACAAGTATGAAAATGTTGTTTGATCACCAACCATGAGATACGATACGATATGATATCATATAGGTAAGCATATCAGTGTATGGCCAAAGAAAACGATTGATACGATACGACATGATACGATCTCCTATTTTCGAGACGTTGACATTATAGAGTACGAGGCATCCGACTATTTGAGGGTGACATTATAATGTGTGAAGGGAACAATGTATTCATATCAACCAACGTGCTTACATATACAGGAAAACTTCAATAAATTAATAATCTTGAAACCGCTAAATTCTATCAATTTAGCGAAGTATTAATTTATCGATAAATTAATATGTTATTATTATATCGAAACATGCCAAATTTAATTTTAAATTTCTAAAATAAGTGTGTACTATCAAATATTTAGAGATTTTATTTTCAATTCAAATCATTTTCTAATTATTTTATGGCATATTATGCGTATGAATGTATATACTTTCATGCTAAAATTAAAATACGAAAAAGAAAAAAACAATAAAATCATTTCGGAACTTCTCAAGGAAGTACACAAAATTAAAGATGAAGTCCAATGTATTATAAATATGAACAAAAACAAATAACCGAAGATGCCTATTTTAATAAGCACAATAATGTAATGTTATCGCATTGATTATTGATTTATAAATTAGTTGGGCCCTATTGAAAACTTAAATTTTTTAAAAAAGAGTTTCTTAAATATGAGCGAACTTTTCAAACTTGTTTACTGAATGAAATACTAAATCCCTGTTCAAAGATGAGGATTCATATTCTTAACCTCTCACATGTGTTAACTTGTGCGATGAAATTCGCAAAATCCTATGGATAATATTTCTTCAAATATTGTCTATTCCAAGGACGATCTAATCTTCGACCCATATCTCGCCCTTCGGAATCCATTAACTCATAAGCTCCATTTCCAACTGTCCTTTTTATTATATAGGTTCCATCCCATTTCTTTTCCAATTTCCCATCACCCCCTCTCTGATAAACTGGGATTTCTCGCAACACCAATTCCCCTGGTTGAAATTCTCTTATATTAACACGTTTATTGTATTCTCGAGCTAGTCTTTGTTGATAATTTTCCATATGTAAAGCAACCTCTCTTGCTTCTTCTAAGTCATCAAGTTTTGCTAGAATTAGATCTGCACTTAGATTCTTCTCCCAAGCTTCTTTCTTTGTTGTTGGAGTAATAACCTCTGTTGGTAACACGGCTTCTACCCCATATGTTAAACAGAAAGGTGACATCCTTGTTGCTTCTCTCCTTCTTGTCCTGTAAGCCCATACGACATTATGTACTTGTTCGCACCATCCTTTGTTGTGCCCTTCTAACTTCTTCTTCAAGTTATCTGCGATCGTTTTATTTGTTTCTTCTACTTGTCCATTACTTTGTGGATATAAAGGAGTAGATTTTCCGCTTTGAATTTTGAACGCATTCAATAACATTTCTATATTCTCACCCTCGAACTGCTTTCCATTGTCAGATACTAACTGTGCAAGAATACCAAATCTGCATATAATATTTTCAAAGATGAATGTGAATATGTCCTTATCACGAATGTGTTGAACTGCTTTTACTTCTGCCCATTTTGTAAAATAGTCTGTTGCGACAATTAAATATCTCTTTTGTCCCGTTCCTGGTATAAATGGTCCAACAATGTCGTTCCCCCATCTCCCAAAGGGCCACGCATTTGTTGATGAATTTAGCATCGCTCCGGGTGCATGTATCTTTTTGGCATGACGTTGACATTATTCACATCTTCTTGAGACTTGTTTCGCATCCTCATGCATGTATGGCCAATAGTAGCCTTGTATCTTTGCTCTATATGCGAGTGACCTTCCTCCGCTATGATTACCGGTACAAAGAAGATGAAGAACATGCCGGTAGAGCCGAAGAGAAAGAAGAAAAACAAAATTTGTTTTATGCTTGTCAAAGTGCTATGGAGACTTCTAAAAGAGAAGTGTGGTTTGTGGATTGTGGTTGTACAACTCATATGTCCGGTGAGAAAAGCTTGTTTGTTGATATGGATACATCCATAAATTCTCCAGTGAAGATGGGGGATGGAAACATGGTTCAAGCTAACGGAAGAGCTACAATTTGCGTGCAAACTATCTATGGAGCAAAATACATTAGAGATGTGTTATATGTTCCGGATTTGGCACAAAATTTGCTTAGTGTTGGGCAACTTGTGGATCTTGGGTATGCGGTCCATTTTGAAGATGGATATTGTACCATTTATGACAAGAAGCACAAGAACAAGAGACAAGTCATGAAGAGTATCAAGATGGAAAAGAATAGAAGCTTTCCAATTGTGTTTGAAAAGCAAACAAATGTTACAATGAGGATGGAAACCATTGATGAAACATGGTTATGGCATAAAAGACTTGGGCATTTGAATTTCAATAGTCTCAAGGTGCTTTCCAACAAGAACGTGGTGTAAGGACTTCCACAAAATATCAACTACAAGGATGGAGTATGTGAAGGTTGTGCACTTGGGAAACAACATCGCCAACCATTTCCAAAAGGTGTAGCATGGAGAGAAAAAGAACTTCTTGGTTTGGTACATGCCGATGTGTGTGGACCAATGAAGACACCAACACATGGAGTTAATAGATACTTTATTTTATTCATTGATGATTTTAGTCGTACGACTTGGGTGTACTTCATGAGGCAAAAATCTGAAGTTTTTAGCATCTTTAAGAAGTTCAAGAGTCTTGTTGAAAAGCAAAGTGGTCACTACATCAAAGTTTTGAGAAGTGATAGAGGCAAAGAATACAACAACAAAGAGTTTGATAAATTTTGTGAAGATGAAGGCTTGGAAAGGAAACTAACCGTGGGTTATACTCCTCAACAAAATGGTGTTTACGAGAGAAAGAACCAAACCGTTATGGAGATGGCGAAGTCCATGCTTCATGACAAGGGTATGCCTAAAGTGTTTTGGACCGAAGCCGTCAACACCACCGTCTACTTGATGAATAGGTGTCCAACAAAAGCCGTATGGGATAAAACTCCAATTGAAGCATGGGGTGGAAGAAAACCATCGGTAAGGCATCTTAAAGTCTTTGGTAGTGTTTGTTATTCTCAAATTCCAAAGGTGAAGAGAACAAAGCTTGATGAATCAAGTGAAAAGTGTATATTAATTGGCTATAGCCTCCAATCAAAAGGTTATAGGTTGTATAGCTTGAAGAACAACACAATGATCACAAGCCGTGATGTTTTGTTCGATGAAGGAGCTTCATGGAATTGGGAACAAGGGAAAATTGAAAAGAGAACCATTATTGTTGATGAAGATCAAGAAAATTCAGCAAAAAATGAAGTTGAAGAAGGTGAAGAAAGTGAGGAAGAACTACCTCAAACACCTCCAAATACAAGACAAGGAGCATCTCCAAGTACTAGTGCATCAACATCGCCACCATCGACACCAAAGAAGTTGCGAGGGTTGAGTGAAGTTTATGAAGGATGTAACTTTTGTACGGTGGAACCGGAAAATTTTGAAGAAGCATCAAAAGATGAAATCCGTAACCAATATTTTCTCATCCTCGATTTGATTCGTCTACCTTTATTGTTTGCTTTTATTTATTTTTAGTTTCATAAAAACAAAACATCCCCCCATTGTTTGCTTAAGATATCGAAACAACTTGACAACCTAAATCCTCTCTGTGGGAACGATCCTTTCTTACCCTTGCTATATTATATATTTTAAGTTGTAAGAAAGTAATATTATTTTTGACGCATACGACAGCGATCACCAACTTCGTCATCTTCCTTTAGACGAATTGGTCATTTATGTACATTTGAAACTCGACTAATCATGAGAGTGCTAGCAGCATGCACGTCCTTGTTAAATTGTCTGACAATGGACATATGCAAACTGGTGGAATAACATACCACAAGCTCGGTATTATAATTTAGAACAGATTAATAATCTTCTTAAGAAAATACAGAAAACTTTTGATGCTTAATTAAATAAATAGTATATGGATGATACAATACATCAAATAACCTATCTTATTTTGTTTTTGTTAAAATCAGGAGAGAAGACAAAACACCGTATGATGACATGATAACATAATCAGGAGAGAGGCATATGATGACATGATAGGTGATAACCATATCATACATGATATAATATTATGCATAAATAAGACAAAACACCATAAAATAATTAAGAAAAACACAAATAATTATTATAGTCATACACATCATGATCTACCAAAGATGTGAGTAAAAAGAAAAACAAACAATGATTCATAAACGAACAGGCTTTCTCTTTTCCTGATATGATTCCCACAGACGCAGAAGAGGTAATCACAGGATCAAAAAAACAGAAATACACTGTTGACTGATTTGGGGATGACGATTCCATTGATTCCAATGTAATGTATTTGATTCAAATAATTTGTGTTTATCATCCATTTAGAAAAAAAAAAATCAATCGCTCTGCGGTATAGCATCGGGCATGATAACGTTTTGGAGTAACAATTAGGTTAAAGCAAGAGATAGAGAAGGAGAAAAACTTGGTATTGATCAAGAGGCATCTAACTATTTACATACATATAATGTTTTCTTATATACAGGGAAAGAAAAGACCTACTCATCTAATGGACCTCACATCTATGAGCCACATGACCTATAACACAATCATGTTTTTATTATACTTTATTTTTTTCTCGTCAAAAACACGATGAATACGATCGCTTGATCATAGTTTAGATCTCAATTAGTAGATTTGGAGCATTAAAGTAGATACCCAATTTATTTATTTTTTATTATTTACGTCTGAAACTAGTTCTTTAGTTTGTTGAAATCAGTTTTTAGGTTTGGACCATTTTGTTAAACAAATTGGGCGACCATTAAAAGTCTGCTTCGTTACTAACAACGCTGTTACGTATTTTGCAACTTTTGCTAATAAGAACAAAACCGTCAGTGAATATTTAGGACCGCAAATATCTGTTCAAACTGTTTGGACATTTATTATACCAAGTCCTTCAAATTTAAATATGAAACTTCAAAAAATCACTGAACTAGAATTAAAAAAATATCCGATTGAACTCATTTTGGTTGTACAATATCTTTAGTGCAGACTCATTTTGGATATATACGTCTGAACCTTGCAAATTTGTATCTTGAGTTTGTACTCATTTTAGATATACACGTCCGAACATAGCAAATTTCCATCTTTAGTTCGGACTCATTTTGAAATTTGAATATAAACTTCCGCTATCTTGTAAATTTCTATAACTTGTATACAAATTGTACCCAAAAAGATAATATTGAATCATTGATAGACTACAAAACAAAAGTAATCAATCATCTGTTACGCAAAATTTGATTAATAAGTTCATCGATATGGTTCCAAAGTACAGAGGGGAACTCTATCTCCATGTTTTCAATTCCTTGTGAGGATTAAAATTGATTTCACTTGCTTCAAGTTACTAGCAGTAGTTTTTATTTAACAAGTATTTTTCTTTATCTGCGGGCAAACAACTTTTTGAACTAAATGCAATTATTATTAATGCTTCGATGAGCACAATAATACATTTAGCAATATCTCATGAGAAGAGTAGGAAATTCAAATGATGCTCCAACTATCAGATGAGAAACATTATTACATATCTCTTTTATAATTCATATGCATTTCACTAACAACATGTATCAAACAACATCATTTTTGATGAATCAAGTAATAATACTTAAAACTTAAAACATGGAAAATTCAGGGTTCAAGAGTTCACTTACCTGATTGAATCAAAGGAATGAGAATTTCGGGAAAAAAAAATAGAACTCTCTCTTTGTTCGGATTTTTATTGGACCGATTATATAAGTTTGTCGATTTTATTAAAAAAAAATTGTCGGTTTTATGGAACAAATAATGGTAAAATTTTGTGGTAATTTCCAACTTATTCCGATAAGCAGATTGAATCAATCGTAAAAACTTTTTAGACCCAAAATATTTTACTGCAAACCTAATGTTCTGCAAATGTTTTTTTTATGTGAATTTCTCATTTATAACTTAATAACAAAAAATTACACAGTTCCATACCTTCCACAAAAAATTTTTGATGTCTAAATGGTAAGCCAGTCTAGAAATTGATTTGAGCTATTTAAACAATTAGGTTCAGTCCAACTGGAACTTAACATCTCCTTCGAATCGTGATAATCTCTAGCATAATGTTAGAATTTAGAGCACGTACAAGAGTCTGCAAAGGTAGAAAAAACAAAAACAAAAACAAAAGAAAAGTGGGGTTAGTAGTGAACAGACTTCAAGCTGATTACAAAAATCGAAAAATTTAAATGCATCATCTTCCCACTAGCAGCAACCTAAGATAACACAAGAGTTGTTGTGTCTGTTACCAGGTCTAGATCAGTCTTGAAACCGTATTTTTCTTCAAAAATGAGACAATCCCTTTCCCTCCACAACATCCATATCACTGCAGCTGGTATCAGAAAGAAACACTACAAAAAACTTAATATATTGCAGCACCCAATGGTTATGGCAGAAACCCTTACTAGTGTCGCGATAACCTATGTAGCAAGAAGTCTATTGCTGAACCCAATCTTTATTGCTGCAGCAAGAGATTATATTTTTTTTGCCACACTCTTTTCATATTGTTGCTACAGTTGTGTGACAAAGGTTTTATTTTGCAGCAATAAATTATATCTTTTAGCTGCAGCTGAAAAGTACTTGCTTTTGCAACACCTATATTGAAGGTGCGGCAATATATGGTGAGCAATAGCTAGATTTTCTTGTAGTGCAAATTATGTGACCATGTAATCGCAAATGATATATAACATTGTTTCTCAAAACACTGGAGCCCAATATTTGTCAGAATTTATAGCAGTCTAGATCATATGCGCTACCTTGCGGTGTAGGATTATATGGTCTTGAGATTCTGTGCTATCCCCAGTGTATAAGATGTCCATACCTTTGTGCTATAGATATCCAATGAGTTGAGTTTTCCTTGCACAACACACCAGTCCAGAAAGTTTACTTCAGGAGGCAAACTAGACTAGCAGAATGTTTACTTTCAATACTGTGGTATGCACGTGTATCAAGAGAATAGGATAGTGCCCTTTCTTCATGCAACTTGAGAAAAATAGATTTTGTTCTCCATTTCACTAGCCGGAGCAACTGCAGAAATATAAGATGTAATGCTAACACATAGCATATGCTGCCCCAAATTCTCAACTTCCATCGAAACCATTTCATTTGATCTAAATATACGAACACATTTCCTCAAATGGACTAAGAGCAAGTCTTATGGTGGAATCCAAGCTATTCCAAGTGTGGAAAAATCATGAAATGTCAAGTCTAATGGTTTCCAAGTTGGGGTCTTCTACAGAAAATCCAAGCAGGGTTCCATGATTTCATGGAAGGGTCCGTGGAATCCATGGAAACGCTAATAAGAATAGCGTAAAACACTATTAAGAATAGCGCGCTAAAAGACGAAATAATAAGAATAGCGTTGAGCTCTATTCTTAATAGCACTGAGCGCTATTAAGAATAGAGTTTTTTTTTTTATCCATAGATTTAAGATGAGCTGTTGAAAATCTAACGGCTAAGAAAAAAGCTCTATTCTTAATAGCACAAGGTAGCACTATTTTTAATAGCTCTACTTAGTGCTATTAAGAATAACACTTAACGCTATTAAGAATAGCGTTCCTACTATTCCACCACTACACTTGCACTTTCATCTATAATTCCAAGTGCTGAGTTGGCGTGAAAGATGGAAGATGGATGGATTCCACCATAAAACTTGCTCTAATAACACATAAAAGTTTTCCATCGCACTTTACAAGTAATTCTCATGGATAAACTGACAATTAGGCTGTGGTACGATGGCTAAAATTTCTGAGCTAATAATATTATCCTTCTCTTTTTTAGATACCCCTAAAGAACGATCATGTTAGCACCACCGTGAGATGTGTGTCAGTCCAACCTTTATATTGACCATGCTGAGATAACTTATATAATGTTATATTGAAAAATTGATCATGGTGAGAAAATGTTATAAGTATTAAAATATTTATCATGTTTAGAAAATGTAATACTTAAAAATTGGTAATAAATAAATGTTGGTTTGTAGTTTGTTTATGTGATAAAAATCGAAAACGATTCATACGCAACGTTGTGTGTAACGTGTGAGGGAGGGGTGGGTTCATTTCTGCCCACCCTATTCCAATATAGAGAGGGTGACATTTCTGCCGTTGGATCCCCTCTCGGTGTACACAATGTTGTGTGTGTAGCAAAATCGAATAAAAATTGATAATAAGAAAATTGATCATGTAAGATAATGTTCATTTAAGTTTATAAAAAGATATATTTGTAGTTTGTTTTCATTTAATGCTTGATATAACTGTACCAGATCCAATTAATCTGCTTACAATTTCGAAATATAATTAATAAACCTCGTCAATGAAAGTCGTTTCCTTCATGGCGACCACTGCGTGAAGTATCTAATTTGCTTTTATGGGGATAAGCGTCTAAAATGCTGTTAGTATAGTGTCATCTCATAGAATTGGACTGTATTTACGTGCTCTTCGCCAGGTTCATACACGCCGAAAGATTGACAACATTTTCTTACTTTCTTTTTTTTATCAATCTAAGAGAATAGATTAAAATGCACACAAGTAGTGTGCCAACGAATACAACTGACAAAGAAGGAACATATCGGTACCTTTGGATTTAATACTCAATTTCATACCAATTATTATAATTGGCTTGGAAGATGACGGTTTTGCGATGCTTATCTTTGGATCTTCCAAAACTGACTGAGAAGTAGATACCTCCCCTTCTTCATCTTCTTCTTATAAACCATGAAACTTGTTATGGGATTCAAAACCAGGGAATGTCAGGATCAGAAGATGAGGTGGTTGCACCTTCCACAGCATTTTCTTACATGAAGTGTAAACTCCTCATTTATCTTAAAAAGCGATAAGACCACTCTCCACGTGTAAGATCATTTTCCAGTATCAGTTTTACAAAATAAGATCACTGGCAATATCCAGTAACGGTTTCAAACAATTAGGTGAAAATTTTCTTGCAAACAGAAATGAACAATTATGATCAAGACGAGCTTCAGTTTGATTTTCAACACCGCCTTTTTCATACCTGACCTCTCGTTGTCGTAAAGATTCGATAAGTTCCATTCTTATTTCGGTGTCCTGATAAGTCCAAGGATGAGCACTTATATGCTTGGACCAATCCACATGAGTAAGTGTTGCCGGTATACAAGAACTTGAATCTTCCATGTTCAGCAACGTCGAAAAATACTGTTCTTCAGGGTAACAATATTTTGAAAACACACATGGAAGCTTGAATTTGTTCCATAGTTTCTCATCTTTTACCACTAATTTTGCATGGTAGCGATTCAATATAAAAAATTGGGATCCAATTCGGAAATCTTTGAAAGGTATTTCAGGAAGCATTATATTAGCACCACCGCGAGCAATATACCGGATAAGTGATCTGGGTACGTTTTTAAGGATTTCAATAAAGCTTTTGTTTGTTTGAAAAAGCATACTGTAAGTGAAGTTGAAAGAATGAAGTGGAATACATGAAGTAGAGAGAATGATGAATCTAGCATTGGAAGGATCGGCGAGTAAGGCTTCAGAGAGTAAGCGACGAGCTGCTGCGATAAGAGATGGAGAACCGCGTTTGGTTGGTTTCGAGGAAAAGATTGTTCGGTTGAAGAAGTAACCGGAAAAAGGTGGATCGTATGGATGAGAAGGATCAGCGTGGATGTAGATGTTGAACAGGTTCCTGGTTTGGTTGGTATTTTGAGTTCTGTTTTGATTAAAATATAGTTCCCAAAGTGGCGCTAATGGTAGAGGTGTTGTTGTAAGGAACAAAAAGGCTATTTTTTGGGGTGCGTTAGGTGTAGGAGTTGAATTTACTTTGGCAGCTAAGCGAAAAAGCTTCAAGTCTTCCTCTTCTTCAGGTGTAGGTGGAGGTGGTGGCGCTGGGGGTGACTGTGGTGGCGGTCACGATGGTAGCGGTTTGAAATATATTGGAGCTGGAAATGATGGTAGTTTTACAGGCGGTAGTGATGATATCAGTAATGTCAATGATAGCGTTGGAGGCAGTGACAATGGTGGAGGTGACAACAACATCAGATATGGTGGTGATAGAGGAGGTTGCATTGGTGGATATGACAGCCTTGGAGGCGGTGGCAACAATGGTGATGGTAAAGGTGGCAGTAATGGTGATGGTGGAGGTGGAGGTGAGAGCATCAGTGGCGGTGGTGGAGATGATTGCGTTGGAGGTGGTGGTGACACTGGTGATGGTAATGGTGGCGGTAATGGTGCCAGTGGAAGTGGAGATGATAGCATTGGAGGAGGTGGTGGAGATGATAGCGTTGTAGACGGCGGTGGCGGCAATAGTGATGGTGATGGTGTAGGTGGAGTAGGAGTAGGGGATGAGCTGATTGTTACTTTGCTGTCATCGTTGGTGGAGGTGGTGGTGGTGGGAGTGAAGATAGGATGAAAGTGTACGGAATTAGCATAGGTAGTGACGGAATCAATGCAAGAGAAGAGGAAGTTGTTGGTAGTGATGAAATAAAAGAGAGGAAAAGAAGTACATATGAAAATGGTGCAAAACGAAGAGGATATATCTCGAGTTATCATCACTATTAATCTCTTAATTTACTTCCCCTAAACCTAGAGAAAAGAGTCGTGCAGCAATTTATTATGTAGTTTTGAGTTCTTGAAACAGAGAGGTATAGTAGTAAGTTGACATTTTGTTAAAAAAATGGAGAAGGAATCTGGCTGATAAATGTGGTGACAGTAATAGTTAATTGGAAGACTAAAAAATTACACTGATTTCACGTGATTATGCCTTATTTTAGAAACTTTGGATCAAGAACTTTTATGCCCGCGCATTAATGCCCGGGCTAGTGTCATAATAGATGTTGTAGTTTAATCATGCAAGCCTGATCTGCTCCATGAAGAGTTTAAATTTCTTTCGTTAATTGTAAAGGAAGTGGAGTTGATGCTTTTCTTCAGTTCCATTGACGTCCGCTAATGTAATTTATGTTTTTCTTTTGTAACTCATTTCCCCCGCACCCAATTAGCTGCTACCTGCTGCCTGCAATTGCATCCTACATTGATGTACATGTAGTATATTTCGTATATTATTGTTTTGAATGCCAAAAATGTAGTTTAGATCTCATATTGAAATTTAGCAGTTACCCATTACTTCTAAAAATTAATATATATCACTGAGAATTTATAGTTGGCAATACAGATGTGTGATTACATGGAGCAATTTTTTTAATAGATAGCTGGTGGACCATGGAGGCAATAACAGAAGTTTATCTCTCCGAGTCTCCCTGTAATCTCAATTGCGGAACGTCAATGATAACAGTTTCACTGTCGCTCTTTTAATTAGGCAGGCGTTATGCGAATGACTGTCAGGATAAATATGGAGATAGTTATAAACTGAAAGGTGTCATTACCATAACCAATCATATATTATAAAGCATTTTCGCTGTTTCCATACAAGCTGTTTAAAGGCAGCAATGACAATCCAAGTCCTGATACCTGGAAATCCCGTAACGCCAACAAGGTCACCACGTTTGACTCCAGAATGGAAATGTTTAAATTCAGCTGCATCCATATCAGAATTTCTACACAAAGGAAGAAATTTCATATGTTTACTACACAGAGATACGGATAATCTCAATGGATTTTTTTTTCTGCATAATAACTGCAAAATAACTAAAATTGGGCCTCAATGAATGCTTGCTATTAGTCTAATACTCTCAGCCAGCTAAACACACTACTCTCTAAGCGAGTCACTTTAAGATAACAGAAGATAGCCTTGCCTTTCCATAAAATTGGTTAAAAAGATCAAAATCAACAATTCATGGGTGAAAAAGACATCTAGATTTTGATACTGTTTAAATGGACAAAAATGTAAAAATAGCCAGGATGTAAACGGTTTCATCCTACCCATTCTCAAATACTTTTTTTTATTTTTAATTTACATCAGGATGCATCCAGTTTCATCCTCTATTTTTTATGGTTAAGTCAGGATGAATCTGATTTCATCCTTGCTAAATTTTTTTTGTGTCCATTTTACCCATACTAATTTTTACACGTCCATTAGAACCATGTTTTAAAAATATTGGGACAAATTACCCATTTTCCGTTAAAAAATGTAGTCACAAGCTAAAGAGCAATTCTCCAGTACATAATAATGCACCTGTAGGTTACCCTAGTATTGTATATCACAATTGAGCTATTGCACCAAGTCCATGTCCCTTGCTATAAGAATGAATATATACATGCGACGCCTGATCAAATAAATTCAAGAAATACACATAGAACATAGTTGTATACCTAGCATCAACCGTCATTACCACTCAAGGAGATGGAGTCATCATATTCACGGTGTTCACCAGGCTCCAATTCTAATGTATCCGGAAATAGTCATTGTAAGATGGAATTTATGAGGATAAGGATTAACCCCTGACTCCTTGAGTGATTCAATCATTTTAAGCCTGTTCTCACAAAATTGCTTAAATTCAGCAACATACAACTGACGTTGGTATTGAAAATAAGAAAATATATCTTCACAGGTTTACAGACACGCAGAGTTGGTGTATATAACCACCAACCAACAAACAAGAAAGATGGACCAAATATAGACGAACACGTGTCTAACGGAAAAGTAGACACAAACAGAAAAGATAACATACGCAAGTAAAGAGAGTGTAAACAAGACAGACAATTACAAAGTGCATCAATTACCCCCCCTCAAGCTCTACTGGTTTGTAAGCTGTTGAGAGCTGAAAACCTGCAGCTTGTCCTTCAACAGAGAGACGCGAGGTCCATGTAGTCCCTTAGTGAAGATATCAGTCCTTCAACAGAGAGAAGCAAGGTCCATGTAGTCCCTTAGTGAAAATATCAGCCAGTTGAGCAATAATGGAGATATAAGACACCTCTCTGACAAAGTGAAAGTCAAGTGCCATATCCTTCATTTTACTGTGAAAAACTGGATTGGATGCAAGGGATAAAGCACTGACATTGTCACACTGCAGATGAGGTGGAGCAGGAAGAAAGATAAATAAGTCTTTAAGTAGCTGATGATGTGATTTGTATATAGTGGTAAAAAGTGATTCGATTCTCAGACTTGTGAAGGATACCTTAGACTTAAATTCTAAAACTAAATAGAAAACTCACTAATAATTATAGAAAACTCACACAAAGATGATATCAATATTAAAAGAACACTGAGACTAAGATTCCACTATTTTCCAAGTTCAAAGTGATTTAATCCAATATTTATATTCATGCAATTTTCTCGTTCAATTTGATTCTAAACTATTGCAACAAGTAGATTCTCAAAATAACAAGTGTAAATACGAAGCATAGAACATCAAAAACCTAGGTCCAAGTATGCTCTATCAAAAGAAATAATAATTGCTTAACAAAAATCATTCAAACAATTTTCGATCAAGGCAAATAATATTATAATAATTGCAAATAAATAGATAAATAAGAATATACCACTTTTTGTTGGAAAAATAGCTTCCTCTCTCCGCAATGGGGTTTAGCTCCTCATATTAATCATGATCTCAAAATATTTGTTTATGGCTCAAAAGATGATTAAAAGGATGAAAAGGTCTAAAGCAGTTGAGTTTGTAACAGATATAATTGTTACAAAACTCGTTGTTACAGAGATGCCTTAACAGAACTGTTGCGAACTCAATTAATTGTTGGAAAAATGTTACAAAAGTCTTTGAATTTGAAAGAATAGGTCACAGGTTAAGCGACTGTCTTCTTCTGATGTTCTCTGGTTTTCTTCTTCCTCTCGCCTGTAAGTTGTGAAATCGACTCTGCAAGCTTTTGTTTTTCTCTGCAACTACCCCAATGTGTACGTAACCCTCCTTATGACTTGAACGAACCCTTATACACCCAGCAGACCTGATATCTCTCGCAAAATATTTGGTTTATCTCTTTTTTTCTTCGTCAAAAAGTTACGGGATTTCTTTACTTTTTTATACCTTCTCACGTGTTAAACGAACTGTCAAACACTCTCCCCCATACAAATAAATCTCCGGAGGATATTCTTACTCTACTTCCCCACGCAACTTCCAAGAATAAACCAAATAATCCCGTGTATCTCTCCAGGACTCTGTTTTATCTAAACTCGACGGAAACTCCTTTTATTTCGAACCTGGCCGCCATACCTTCCCTGTTTTGAAGAATCAAGTGAATCCCAACCCTTCTCCAAGTCAGAACTCCAACTAAAACTGTCCTGGTCGCCAAAAGAACTCGATAAACTTCCACCTCCTCTCTTCCGCTCCAACAAGGTTATACAACCCAATATGTTCGATCTAATCAATCAGACCTACCCTTGTTAGAATACGGGCATCCAACTCAAAACCAATTGGAAATGAGTGGAGTGGCCCTATAGATTATAAATCGCAGGATCTTAGATAACCCAGACAATGTGGGACTAATAATCTCAACACGCCCCCTCACGTGTAGCCTCGTTGGGTCTAACACGTGGACAATAAATCGGGTGACGCGGAGTAAAGGCGCGGTCAAATGACACTCGAAAATAGCCTGCTCTGATACCATGTTAGAATACGGGCATCCAACTCAAAACCAATTGACAATGAGTGGAGTGGCCCTATAGATTATAAATCGCAGGATCTTAGATAACCCAGACAATGTGGGACTAATAATCTCAACAACCCTATTATGCTCTAACAGGTCCAGTCCATAAGAAATATGCAGTTGAATCTCTCCAAATCTGCCGAGAAATCTAACTCCAAATTTTTCTTCCAGTGGCGGAACCAGGTTTTCAAAATGGGGGTGGGGCGGGGGGGTAAAAAAAAAATCTGTCGAACCTAAATCAATGTCTAGTTTTTTCGTTTGGATAGTCAACATAAAAATCAAAATTGATATTAGAACTGCACCCTCGCGGTGTACGTGAATATACAATCAATATAATTTGGATATTAATTTGACCTGGATAAGAAGTACTGCACCTGACGAAGAGCACCCTGAAGTAGAAACAAGGAATGAGTAAGAAACGAGAGGAGACATTTCGTGATCCAACTTCAAGCAATCGATTAAAGGAATGTAACTACCAATCGGATCCCATATGTTACACGCTGCAACTAAACCAAGCCCGTATCTACAAGAGAAAGATAAACCAGCCAAAAAGAACTGCAAGAACAAAAAAGAACATTAGATAAAGTGCAAAGATCATACCCACACGGAAACTGTTGGAATTTTAGAACAAATTTAGGAGATATACGAGCATGGTTGTATTGCTCGTACAGATCTCCTAGGAAGCAAGACTAACACTTAACCTCTCAAAGAACTCTTAATCTTATTACTAACTTCTTGCTTCGTTACAATTACAAATAAATGTATCATTTCCTATTTATAAGCACTACACCATATTGCCTAGAATACTCTAGAAAACACTAACACAATCACCTACTTTCTAGAACATTCTTACTTCACCGACTTTAAATGTCTCTTGAACATTCTAGATACATTTGACTCTAGCTAACTCTAGAAGCTTCTAAACTATTCTAATTAGCTAATTCCACAACTTTCACTGTGTAGAATTTATTACATTTTTCTAAACTAATCTAGACAACTCTAAATTACAAATTACTATTTCCAACAGAAACCGCATGCCAAAGATTAAAACCCGCACTTGCATGAACTCAGAGCACATCAACAAAAGATCTCCAACCATTCCACCTTGAACATGAGCTTCAGCAACTCCATAAGAGTTGCTAATTAAAAAAACACCAAAGCAACTCTCCATACATCGCCATCATTCCACACAACACCGTCAAGTTTAGAAAGTATTAACTATTAATCATAATCCAACCCAAAAAACAACCAAAACCCTAGAAAACAGTTATTCTGTAAAACTTAACTAAGTAGAAATAAAAATTATAACTAATTAGGTATTAATCTTGTGGATGATACTAAGAAGCATAGAAGAAATTCCTTACCTAATACTTAAAATAACTGATCTTGTGAACAACCATTGCGTTCAATTTCACCTAATAACTAACTTTCGCTCTCTTTTCTTTCTCTGCCATCTTGATGGACTAAATTGATGTGCTTGGTGGAATCGATAAGGATTGGTGGACTAAATTTTTTTCTTCCTTTTTGTAAGGGTGAAATACTGACTTAGATAGGATTTTGCAGAAAAAAGGGGGGGCTACAACCAGGTTTAGTCAACCTGTGCTTCCGCCCCTGTTTGCTTCTCTGCTGCATTAATTCCCGCCAAAAAACTCCATTTGAATTGTGAAGAAGAAGAGTCACCCCTATCCAGAGTAGGGGTGCCTTTAGCAGTTGCCTTGTGGGTGCCCCTTATCCAAACTGTGGGTGGCAATATCAATTCCTCCGGGTGCTTTAGACAACTTTTCGAGCCGATTTTTCAAAAATGTTTATTGGCCAAAAATACCTACACACACATAAAACACCATAATAAGTACAAAAATGAGACCTAACAATATATAGAATCGAGACAAATCAGACACACAAATGTGTCCATCAAATACCCCCAAACTTATTATTTGCTAGTCCTCGAGCAAATCTAAAATAAAAAATAAAATCCTAACTCACTATCGCAGGCACCGTCGGTTGCACTTAGCATGTGCAACAAGCCTTTAAACCCCTAGGTGTCCCTAGTGGCCGAGTTATAGTCTCGGGAGGGTTTACCAGATGTGTACCCACAAAACCTTTACTCTAGACCCTAGCTATCTACGCAGAACCTTGAAAGTCACTAAAGAACCTCCTTGGTTGGCATACTCTCATTGACTACAGGAGAAAATACCCTGATGCGAAATTCCAATTGATGTACACGAGTTTGCACTCAAGCATACTAAAATTCATATATAAGTGACAAAGCTCTACTCAGATAATCGCACTATGGACATCAATATCAGGAGTCAACAAATCACATGGATAGATTAAGAACATGGATATAGACAAAAATGTAGATGGTTTTGATGTTGACTAAGATCAACGGTGTTTCCCATATCTGTCTGAAGGCCACTACCAAAATGAACCTATCCTAATGGACTGAGATACTAGTCTGACTAATATCAACACAACTGGCATATACAAGGGAATAAGTGGTCGATAATCCTAACTCTTGGTCAACACAATTGGCATATACAAGGGTACCAGTGGTCGACTTTATTTAATTTATTCTGGTTGGTCTGGTCTCAATTTCTCTTCTTTTTTTCTTGGTATCTCAATCACTCTATTTCATCCTAGCAGTGGTAACAACTTGATTCGTGAGCCCCACCTAATCACTTAGAGATACATATTTAAAAATAAAACAAAATAAAAACAAAAATGAAAAAGACTCAACGAGATATGGCGAAACTACCATGTTATTTCTAACACCTGAGCTTTGTGCTTTTATGAATAGACTCTTTAGATGTTTCCATCTAATTAGATTGGTTCCTCAACTTCTACAACCAAGATGCTTCCATTCACTTAGATTGGTTAGTGCCATGCTTAATAAACATAAATTTTTAGGCTCTGGAATTTATTTATTGCAACTAAAAATTTTATCCCGTACCCCCAAACTTAAATCTAACATTGTCCTCAATGTTCTAAAGATAAAATTAAAAGCATGAACAAGGAAAAAATGTTACCATTTGAAGCAAAAGAGTTAAGGAAAGATATTATCGTGTTGAATGAGCATGGGTTACATCCCAAGAAGTGCTAAGGTTAAAGTCTTCAGCCAGACATTACGTGCCCATAAAATGGTTAATTACCCTTTCAAATCGTATATCAATAGCCGAAACAACTGTGGATCATCAAAACCAAATAAAACTGCCACTAGAATGAGACAACTGCACAGGATCAGAAAAATGAACAGACGGAGCACAACCTTACCGAAAGTTTCTTGCAAGACAACTGGATCTATCTGGGACGAACAATTGGGCTTCATATGAGTGTCTTGACAAATAGATTCATCTGGATAACGGGTTTCTAATAGCTTAATTTCCTCCTGGACAGTGTCAGGGGGATCGGGTTGTGGAGTCTGAAGAGACTCAAGTAATACCTCAGATGCGTTAGGCTCGAGTCCCAAGTTAGGGACTTCTAAAGGGGATACTTGACGATCATTAATTACCCCCAAACTTAGGGTAATCACTACTCTCCGTAAGACCTTTAACTATGGATTGAATTTCCGGATCCTCAGAGTATTTAAAATACTCTAGAGCTTCTTCTAGTTCTCTACCCCCAAACATAGGGTCATCGTTACTCTCAGAAAAACCTAGCACTATTGCCTGAATTTCTGGGTCTGTAGAGTCCTTAAAATGTTCGAGAGCTTCTTCTAGTTCTAAAGTCTGGTCATTTATCTGACCTAAGAAAATTATCTCATCAAATTCATCTGAAGAATCACCAAACAAAGTGTCGTCCCAATTATCCTGAACTAAAGTGCTAATCATATTCACTTCCTCTAAATCATCGGAAGGTTGTCTAGTAACATTAATTACATTTAGTTCAGTGGTCATATTACCAAAGGATATGTTCATAAGTCCGGACGGTCCTACAGTTGATAACAGCATTAGACGTGGCTAAAAACGGGCGACCTAAAATTACTCGTATTTGATTCTCTGTGTCAGGGACAGGTTGTGTATCTAGGACTACAAAATTCACAGGATAAATAAACTTGTCGACCTCAATAAGAACATCCTTTATCACACCTAAAAATTTTAACAGACCTATCAGCTAACTGCAGTGTTATCTTGGTAGGTTTAAATTCACCAACTCCTAGCTGTAAGTACACATGGTAAGGAAGTAATTCACACTAGCTCCTAAGTCAAGTAAAGCTTTCTCTAACATGTGTTTTTCTATCGTGCAAGCAATGGTAGGGGCACTTGGGTCTTTATACTTAGGAGTTGTGGTGTTCAGAATGATCGAACTTACATGACTAGCTAAAAAGGCTTTTTTAGGAAAACTAAGCTTTCGCTTTCGCGTACCACATATCCTTAAGGAACTTGGCATAAGCCGGCAGTTTCCTAATTGATTCTAGTAACGGAAGGTTTATGGTAACTTTCTTAAAAACCTCCATATGTCATTAAAGTTGGATTCTCTCTTTGTTGGTACTAATAGATGTGGAAATGGGGCTCTAGGCATAAAATATGGCATCTCAGGAACCGAATTGGCATCATCAAAGATTTTATCAGTCCCCTCAACTATGGATGGTCCTGAGGTTTGTACTACAGTATGCTCACTATCGGGCATGGTTACCTGATTGTCTACTACTCTACCACTCCTAAGGGTTCTAATTGAATTCAACTGTTGTGATGGTTTTGCACCTACTTCATGAAATCCTCTAGGGTTGGGTTGTGTTTGACTAGGGAACCTACCTTTTTCTCTCAAAAAATCATTTATCATACTAACCTGGTCTTTTAACTCGGAAATAGCTTGAGAATTAGCTTGGCTTATATTTTTACTTTCTTCTATGCCATGTGAAAGTTATTGGTGAATCTTATCAATGTTTCGAATAAACGAGATGAGAGTTTCTTCTAGACTTGAAATTTTCTTATCGGATTGATTCTGAAACTGAGATGGTCCTGAAGGATTCTTAGTATAGCCAAAACCTGGGGGAACATTAGAATCACTAAAATGACCTTGACTCTCTCCCTTAGACCATGAAAGGTTCGGATGGTTTCTCCAACCAGGGTTATAAGTTTCTGAATATGGGTCGAACTTCTGAGAGTTATCGAATCTAGTGTTATTGTCAAGATCATTGGCTTGCTCTTCCATAGTATGGCCATCCCAAAAAGGCTCCACTCGACTACTAGTGTGACCCAATTCTAAAGCTTCTAACCTTTTAGCTATTTCTGCAATTTTGGCATCTGATTCATAGCCTCCTTCTACCCTATTAACGTTTCCTCTGCCTAGAAGAATTGTTTTCTGGGGTACCCTACTATTTTCCCATTGTTCGTTCTTTTCGGAGATGTCATTCAAAAATTTCATCGCCGCATCAACTGTTTGGTTTTCAAACCCACCTGTATATAGAGATTCCACCATGGTTGTTGTGGAATAATTTAAACCCTCATAAAGGATCTGAACTACCCTAACCTTTTCTAAACCATGGTGAGGACATTGGGATAATAAATCATTGAACCAATACCTATATAAAGATTCTCCCTCCTGTTGAGAAAATGTGCATATTTGCGTCCTAATAGACGATGTTTTGTGCTTAGGGAAAAACTTGTTCAAAAATGAAGATGTAAGTTGTTCATATGTTTCGATTGACCCAGAAGCCAAACTATATAGCCACAATTTGGCTTTATCTTTCAGGGAAAAAGGGAATAACCTAAGTTTCAGAGCATCATCATCAAGATATCTAATTTTTAGGGTACTACAAATTTCTTCAATATCCCTAACATGGAAATAGGGGTTTTCATTTTCTTTCCCTAAAAAGATTGGGAGCATCGGTAAAGTCCCAGGTTTAAGTTCATAATTTTCTTCCGTTTCAGCTAACCTGATACACGAGGGACAAGTAGTCCTAGTAGGATTCAACAAAGCTTTCAAAGTTGCCATTTCTGGCGCTAAAGGGATTCTCTCTTCAGTCAAAGGAGGACGTTCAAAACCGGATTTTTCGAAAATCGGACTTTCTAAATTAAGGTAATCGAGATTCTTATAACTAATGAATCGACCTAGAGCGTCTCTTCAACGTTCAGGCATACAAAAGAATTTATTTCCTAAATTGGAAGGGTAAGCAATCATAAATCAAGGCCGACTCAACCAAATCAAACCTATTGATTTCTAGCAAACAAAAAACATGATGGATCCACTTAGATTGTTTCTAGACCAGCTTCTACTCTTCCAAGAGGCAACTAGGTACAATTTTAGCAAACCTCGTAGGACGATCCGAATAAAGTAAGTCGAAGAGAAGTAGGAGAATCTCTGAGGAGATTTGATACCCCCACCTCTGTGGCAACGCTTCCATGGGTTACAAGGCGGCTCTAATCGACTTCCAGTAATCTTCCTGAACTTTGAGCTAGGCTAACAAGATACCAAATACGATACTTTTGAACGACTTTCCTATAAGCTCGTTACCTTATTGGTTTAGTTCTAGTCAAAATTTTAAGGCTTAGGGTTCGCGTTGGTTACGTGTTCCTAAAGCAGGCAAGAAGAGAATGGTGATGAAATCCGAACCCTTATCTTGTATGGCCAGGCCTTGTCCTTTACTAGAAAAATAGATGTTTGTATTCAGTCCTTAGCATATATGCATACTGAAGGAGTCCATTAACTCGCTGACAGGGGATTCGCGAGTGTTTAGAATCTTACCTCTCGTTCCAGACGGGGGATAAATCGGTTGTAGTCGACTCGGGCCACTGACTCCTATGTCAGTGTACAAACCCAAGGTGCAGAGACAATATCGTAATTGTCATCCTTCTCTGCAAACTTTTTATATTTAAAAGTACCCTTCCGTAGGGTAAAAATAAAAATAATATTCCAAAGTCCAAAAGTCCAAAGTGTCCAAAAAGAAAAGAAAAATTACAAAAATAATAAACCCTAATAAAATTTATTTTTTCTAAAAATAAACAAATCCCTAAAAAAATTAAAAATAACTAAAATAAAATTGTCTTTTTTTCCGTTCTTTTCGCTTTAATCTTTAGCTCCAAGTCTTTACGAAGTCGCCAAACTCCTTGGCTCAATTTTTTTTATGATCCAGAACCTGTAGACAAAAGATAAATACCCAAAAACGTAAAATAAAACAAAAAAAATAAACCTAAAACCCTAAAAACAAGTCTGCGTCGGCGGCGCCAAAAATTGATGTGATTTGTAGATAGTGGTAAAAAGTGATTCGATTCTCAGACTTGTGAAGGATACCTTAGACTTAATTTCTAAAACTAAATAGAAAACTCACTAATAATTATAGCAAACTCAGACAAAGATGATATCAATATTAAAAGAACACTGAGGCTAAGATTCCACTATTTTCCAAGTTCAAAGTGATTTAATCCAATATTTATATTCATGCGCTTGATAAAATATTTATATTCATGCGCTTGATAAAATCAAGAAGTTGGCGATGTATCAACATATTAATTTTGCATGTTGGACACTTATTATGTGATCAGGCCCCAAAGCAATCATCCACTTACACTCTTACGACCAATTACCACCATCGTGCAATTGTCAATACCAGACGCCTCATGGTAACAGCCACAATTCGTCATCAAACCATGCAAAAAAACTCACGTCAACCACCAAGTCCTCCGCAATAACTAATAAACGTTAGCATAAAACAAAACAAAAAATTGGTCCCGGATTTGATAGATTAATTGTAACACGAGTTCCGGACCAAGGTCAAACCCGTATGGAGATTCGAACTCGAAGTATTATGGGTCGGAACGAGACTTATGCATATATTTATTCTTGCTAATTCACTTTTATACCGAACATAATTTAAACTTTTATATATGAATTGAAGCATATGAATACATTAAACATCATTCAAAACATTTCCAACTATCATTTATTTAATCCAATTTACATTTCAAGCAATGCAAGAAAACAATCAATCACTAAGCTACTCATTTCTAGCTTCCACTTCCAACTTTCGTAAATCTGCAAGGAATGTCAATTGGGGTGAGATGATAGCTCAATAGAATGCATTCCATTTCTCAAAAATATATTAAAACATGCCAACCAATCAAAAAGAATATTCACAACAAGAGTATACGGCGCAACTTCAAGGATTTAAATATATGTACATTCATCAACTAAACTCACAATCTATCAAATTCTCTTAAATGCACGAGTATTCTCGGTTCGTGTCCCGCCTATCCGTGTATCCTCGGCACGGGACCGCCAACCTCACTTGCACGAGTATCCTTGGATCGTGCCCCACCTATCCGTGTATCCTCGGTACGGGCACCTCCATTCAAACAAATATATTCATTCATCTACCGTAGCACGAGTATCCTTGGGTCGTGCCCCACCTATCCGTGTATCCTCGGTACGGGCACCGACATTCAAACAAGTATATCAATTTATGCATAAATCCACACTACTTTTGCACGAGTATCCTTGGGTCGTGCCCCACCTATCCGTATATCCTCGGTACGGGCACCGCCATCCGAACTAACATATCCATCCAATTATTTTTAAAATAATTTTATCATACGATAACCATCTTGATATTCCAAACCATTTCATTAACAAGTCATAAGTTCACAACCCAACTAACGATGTAATTCTTTCAAGCATTTAAGCAAACACACTAACTGCGGAATTTTACTTTATAGGTTTCATAATGATAACGTTTTCCGATCTATCTAAACATTTTATCTAACATTCCTGAAACCATCATGTATAACATATCCAAATTTCACATGAAACTAACTGCTAAATCAAAAGATATTTATTTTACAAACACATTACAAAATCTAGGCAGATAAGATCATTTCACCATAATATTCACCATAAATTCATATTAGTCTCAAATTAAGCAACACCAAAGCACAATGAAAGATAATACATTTATCTAAAACTTTTGTTAAGATCTCAAATCAGTTTAACACCATTAAGGTTTCTTAAGAACATCAAAACCACAATAAAATGAAACTGTCCAGAATTTCGGAAATCATAATCCAAATTACAAGGAACATTCAACGGTGAATTTGTGTAGGTAAATTCTCAAATTTTAACAAGAGATACCTAAACATGTTTTCCATCAATAGGAGAAGTCTGATCATCAACAAGAGATATATATTTATTCAATTAAATTGCAGAAATCTAACAATTCAAAGGCATACGAAATAAACACCAAAGATAAACACCAAAAGAGAAAGGGTTTCACATTCTACCTTTTAATGGATACAAACTCCTGTTGGTTATCCTCATCCTTCTTCTCTAAAAACCCTATTTCCATCTCCGCTCTAAAATACTTTCTTTTTTTCAATTTTATTATAAAACCCCTATTAATACTAATACCAATATTAATACACACAATTCTTTATTTAATTGTCTTTTCAATTTTTCTAAATTTATTCTCTTATTATTCATTTATCAAATCTTAATTAGGTGACTATTTCCACCCTAACTAGTAATTCTCCTATCTAAATCAACCCACCTAGACTAAGGCAAAGCAAAGAAAAATAATCCTAACGAAAATGTTAGCAAACTCGCATAAGACCCGACCCGAGAATACAAATAAAAATAAAGGTTATTACATTAATATACAGTAAAACTCCATAAATTAAATACTCTAATAATTAGAGGATGACACTGTGGAGTTCTTTGGAGGTTTCTCAGTTAAGAAATGTTAAGAGGTTCAAGTGCAGGATGATCCAGTTGGAGATTTTAACAAATTTCTATGGAAGAAACATGTTCCACCAAAGGTTAGTTTTATGTTATGGGCTTATTTTCATAATTCTCTGCCAACTCTTACAATGCTAAGGCATAGAGGAATGGATCTACAATCTGTGAATTGTGTTTTTTGTAATGTTGAAGTTGAGACAGCAGATCACATGTTGTTACATTGTGATTATGCTTACAAAATTTGGTCAAAATTCTTGGAGGGATTTAGAATGCATTGGGTAGCTCCTGATACTGTGTGGAGACATTTTGAATCTTGGAAGCAAAACAATTTACTTGGAAGGTGTAAGGAGATATAGTGAAAACTAATCTATGATGTTCTCTGGCATATTTGGAAGGAGATGAGTTCTAGAGTATATGGAGGCAGAGTCAAGACAGTGGATGAGTTGTGCTTAGTTATAAGACAAATAATAGTTCTTTGGTTGTCAGAAACTAATATTTTTGATGACATTTCTGTAAATTTTATTTTGTTTAGTTGTAACACAATCTTACACATGTTATATATGTTTAAGATTGGTTCTATGGTTGTAATCTTGTATGGATTTTCTTTTAATACAACCTTCTTTTTCAAAAAAAAAAAATATACTTTTCTTGTTCAATTAGATAAAAAAAACTAAATTTTAACCCGTTAAATTAATAAAATTCGTTAGTCCCAAAAGCGTAGAGTTTCAACCATAAAAGAGAAAGAAAAGGCATTGTTGTTATTTTGCAAACCGGCCTTCAAAAGCAAGACAAGCTCACGTTGCACGATTTTTCTACAAAAAAACGAAGAAGCGAAAAACTCATGTTGCACGCACGTTGTGGATGTGGCTGTTTACTTCCCATGCATTCTTTGAGGGTGTTTTTTTTCTTAGCTGCCGGTTAATTTATTGCGTAGGGTATGAGCGAGCTTCCGTACCTTCTTGCACCTTTTTTCCCCTTCCCTGATTAAGAAGTCTTGTGTTTTTTCCCTGATTGAAAAATCTTGTGTTAGTTGTTGGTGATTGATTCACTTTTCCTCTTAGATGCCTTCTTGGAGTAGTCCCATACCTCCATAGCATAGACCTTTACATTGTTAAGGACACTTCCTTTTCAGTATTCTTTTCCGGCATTATAAATCATCTTTATCTAACCTTGCCGGTTTTAGGCTCCTAAAATCTATTCGGGACTAAGGGTGCACAGGAACCAAGCCGAAAAACAGGACCGTGTCAAAACCGGTGAAACTGTACCTGGTTTTGTACCGAACTGCGGAAAGGGTACAGGTACCGGTCCAAAAACTGAGAACCGGCTTCTAGGAGGTACATGTACACGGCCCTATTCATGTCTCGTCCCGTTTGTACCGAATAATACTGACAATTAGATTTAGGGATTTAATGTGATGGTGGTATATATATAAATTAAGTCAGAAGAATAGATGGGTTTCTCATTTTCTTTTTCCTCCTTCTTCTCTGCGGCTCCTCTTTCTCTGGTAGAATGGAATGGATGAATACAGGTGGTGATGATGTTGACAGTAATGCAGGAGATGCAAAGATTCAATTGAGTTGGTAATTGGTTAGCTGTGAGTATCCGTGGCTCTGGTGGTGTCGTAATGAAGTAGAAAGAACTAGGTTGATGTTTCTGCCACGGAAGAAGTTATGGGCTTGCTGTGATTGGAGATAAAAAAGTTATGGTAGTTGTTGTTGCCAGCGAGAAATGAAGAAGATTAGGGACTGTTGAATGCCTAGAGAGTTGCAGTGATGGGTTGAGCTGGAACTGCAGTTTAAGGTGGTTTAAATAATGACAGTGGTCTATAGAGTGTGTTGCAGTTGATGGATGTAACAGTACATGACAAGAGGAGCTGAAGCTGTTGTGTGACTCTGAATTGGTGGTAAAGAGATGATAGGATGTGTATGAACTGATGATTGTGAGGCATTTCAGGAATTCAGAGTGTTTACGGTGAATAGAAGCTAATAAGAAATGGGTTATGCACTTGAATTCAAGCAGAGATGGTAGAGGAGATTCAAGGATTGAGGTTGTTTCTGCAAATTTTCGTTCTATGGTTGGGTTTCAAGGGTGAGCTGAAATGGACAAAAATGGTTTCTCATTTTCTTTTTCCTCCTTCTGACAGAAAGTACCGACTGGTACCGGAACCGTCCCTAATACCGTACTTGTCCCGAATGATACCGGAACCGAGGAAAGAGGTACAGGTACCGGTTCAAAAACTAAGAACCGAGACTAGGAAGATACAGGTACTCGGCCTCGGCAAGAACCGAGCCGAACCGTACCGTGTGCACCTTTATTCGGGACCAATCACAATGTGAAAAAATAAGACATTTTGAACTTAATAAAATTCTTATATGTGTGCTTCATGATGGTTTCCTAGTTTGTTATATAGATTATCTAAGGGGTGTAGTAGTGAGATTTTTCACTACTGCATTTTGGCGCTAGAATACAGCTCGGGGAAGAGATTACACCTGTTTGTGAAAGTTCTAAGTTGATTTCCTTTTGAATATTTCTTATATTTTTGTTTTTGTGAAAGATTTTTGATTGTTCTCGTTGAGTTTAGGTTTACAAAACAAATAAGTTCATAAGCTTGTTCTTGAGTATTCGCTGATTTCGAACCTATGGAGTAACCCTAAGGATTATATTTTTCAAATATTTCTTTTGTTTTTGTTCTCGTGAAAGATTTCGACTATTTTCTTAGAATTCCAACATTTGGATTCCCTGATTCAAAACACAGTTTTCATTAAGGAATGAAGTTTTGATTTGTATAAACAGGCGAGAAAAACACTATTTCAGGAACACAAAATGGTGAGACAAGCATCAACAAGAGAAAATCCAACACCAATTAGAAGGAGTAGAAGAATTGCAGGTAGAAGAAGAGGCGAAATCGCAGAGACATCGAGAATGGGAGAGAGGAACAACAGATATCAACCGATCAAATCTCAAATCCAGCCAGAACCAAGGGAGAACGATCAAAGAAATTATGATGAAGTAAGTGTTCACACTACAGATACAGATACTGCAGAAGAAGACCAGGGAGAACGCAGGAGGAAGGAATGGTAGGAGAAAACGAGGATAACATGACTATTGCAGAGTTGAGGCAAAGGCTGGTCGATGAAAGAAGGAGGGATGAGGAAACACGTGCGCAGTTGATACGCCAGAATGATGAACGAAGAAAAGAGAACCACAGACTAGAGGAACAAAGGTCAGAAACTAGATCCAGAACAACACGTGCGAGCTCAAGATCAAGGACAAGTAGAAGTACCTCCAGACGAAACAGATCTGATCACAGAAGCAATGAACATAGACAATTTATAAATAATAATTTGGCTAATAATCTTCAGATAGGAGATAACATGCAGGAGGAGCGCGAACACAATCAAATAGAAGATCGATACATACAGGAAGGAGAGAATGAACCCAGGCGAGGACGTCGCAGAGAAGGTAGATTGGAGCGAAATGAAGAGTATAACCGCATCCAAGACAACTCTGAACAAGAAAATGATCCAGAACAAGCAAGGATGATTCTCCATGGAAGAGAAATGTTGAGGCGACAAAACGAGAGAGATCGAGCCGCACAAGAGAACGAGAGGGGTGAGCAAGAAAGGCGAAAAAGGATGAGAGAAGAGGTTGAACAACAAGAACTAGGGGAAGCTATACGAAAAAACAGACACGAAAACAGGCTGAGGCAAGCACACTTGAAAAGACCGATGCAGCAATAGGAGAACTCATTCCCCAATAATGAAATTTTAAGAGAGATAGCAGAGCTAAGAGAGTTACTCGCAAAAGGGAAAGATGGAGGAAGAAGGTGGCTAGAAGAGGCGATAGCAGAAGCATCAAAGATACCCTTCGCACCACAGATACAGTTGGTGAAAATACCAAAAAAATGCACACTACCCATATTTCCTAGCATCTTTTATGGATCTACATGCGCAATCCATCACATAAGGGCGTACAATTTAGCTTTGCTGCAATATGAGGATAACGACGCGGTCTTATGCAAGTATTTCCCGGCGGGCCTCGCAGGAGAATCTTTGAAGTGGTTCGAGGGATTGTCAGTAGGCTCAGTAATATCATTCCAGCACCTGCAGAGTTTGTTCTTGAGACAATACATTAGCAATAATATGCTAACGCCAGGAATCGAGAAAGTATTCAGCCTAAGAAGGAGAACAAATGAAAGCCTGCGAGAAATGACTACTAGATGGAGGACAAAGTGTAGAGAAATAGCAGGACGTGTGGATGAAAGAAATCTCATCTTAGCATTCATCAATGCCCTATTTCCTACAGAATTGTTGTACACACAGATATTCTGGGTGAAGGATAGGATAACGATGGAGGAGCTACGCGAATACCATGAAGAATATATTGCTCTTGAAGAAAAGCATAGCGATATGGAATCTTACCCGGTTGCATTCGCAAATGAAAGGGAAGGGAATGAGAGTCTATTACCAAGGATGGAAAACGCTGTTGCGAGCACTTCGCAGGGAAGCAAGGAGAAAATGATCATAGAAGATCAACAAAAACATGTAGCAATGAGTAGCAGAGATCAATAAATGTATGAACGAGAGTACAGAGAGAGGCAATACAACAATCATGGAGGAAACAACAAAGTTGCAAGATACGACAATCATGGAGACGGATATGGAGGAAACAAGAGGTATTACAATCAGGACGCGAACTATAGAGTCCATGAGGAGATCAGGATGCCACCACTCAACACAAAAGTGGACAAAGTCTGGTAAGTTTTTATATTAATGGAAGAGATAACGCCACCACCTAATTTAGGGAAAGAACCGTCATCCGGGAGAAGAAGTAAAGAATTTTGTGCTTATTATCATTTCCATGGCCACACAACGAATAACTGCAAGAACATACAACGGATCATATTGAAAATGATTAGATAAGGAAAGCTTAACCACTTCCTAGCTACACCACTACCTCCTCCGCCACCATCGCAACCAACAACAAATGGGAAGACAGCAGGAGAACAAAGGAAAAAATACCTTTCTCATAGAAGTAGGAGCAAATGCCAAGAATCTACATTGAAACTCAACAAAACACTCATCAAAAAGTATAGAAGACTTTCATGTCAATGTGCTGAGCCGAGTATATGCGAGGGATGCTGAAGGAAAGGAAATACTGAAACTAGCAAAGATACAAAAACTCAAAGAATGGCATAAGCAGCCAATCACATTTAGTGCAGAACAAGTATCTGGAGGAGGCAAACTCCATGAGACCCCCTGGTGGTTAAGTTAGAAATAATATCAAAAGAAAAGACGGATAAGGAAGAAGGTGAAGAGGATCTCACATGGGCGATAAATAGAATACTAATTGATTCTGGGAGCTTGGTGTACATTCTGTTCTACCATAGATACAAGACAATTGGAGGAAAAGATGAAGACCTGATTCCTTAAACTTATAAAATATACGTCTTTAATGGATCAGCCAACAATCCAAAAGGGGAAGTTACCATGCGAATCCCTCTCAAAACAATCTCTACAGAAGTAACCTTTTGTGTCGTAGACGTCGAATCTCCATACAATGCATTGATTGTAAGACCATGGTTACATAGCATTCTGGGTGTGGCTTCCACATATCATCAGTGTATCAAGTTTCCATTACCACAAGGCGTTGCAGTCATCATAGGAAATGTTAATGAAGCGAAAACATGCAATGAAATTGATGTTGAGAAAAGTGAAGTGTGTGCTAGTAAGAGAAGAAATTGGAAGCGCGGCGCAGAAGAAAGTAAGCGGTGCGAAAGATTGATGGTGAACTTCATAGAAAAAGAAGGGGAAGTCGATGATTGTCATAAAGGTAAGGAATCATCAAAGGAAGAAGATGTTGGGATTGAGAAAGAGAACAAGGAAGGAACTAGTACATGACAAATTCAGGTGAGGACGGTCAACATAGCAAAAAGGCATGAATACGCGAAGAAATCTAAAAGGGCATAATTCCAACCAGGAGAGCTAGTCATGATCCAAGTACCGCCATACCGCAAGCAGGGGAGTAAGAAGAAAGAAGTAACATGGGTTGGACCTTATGTGGTGAAGCAATATATTGGAGATGGGATGTACAAATTAATGGAAAGAGATGGAAGGAATATGGAGAAAATGGAGAGTAGGCTCTATAACAAGAAATATCTAAAGCAGTATTACAGTTAGGACGCGCGACAACATCAATTCAAAAGTAATGACTATATGCAAAATGGATGAAGGAGTAAAGGGGGCGAAGTAGCTAATAAATTATTATAAGTTGTTAGTAAGACATTTCTATTTTTGCGAATAAAGAAGAAAAAGGAAAGTCAGAATTGTACAAGCAAAGATTATTAATAGAAAAGTTATGTTCCTTCTACAACACATGCTTCTAACATGCAAGCAAAGAAATGAGGCAAAAATAAGACCTCCAAAATAAGACCTCACTAGGGGGCAACAAAAGTTTAAAACCTCTAACCAGGGAGGCTAGGTATCCAATTATGGCGTGCACCCTAGTTCGCACTTGTGCAAGAGGAAATATAAATAAGCCCTAACGCGCGTCATAATTGGGGAAAACCTAGTAATGCATGGCTCGGGCGAAATCCATACCATCCCTGGAACCTGAGTCATGGATATTGGGGGAGAAATAATATCCTATCCGGTAGAGACTCCTTAGTCGAAAGGCTAAGGTACTAAGTTCTCTATCATGGAGTGTAGAAACTCGACCAAGGCGTCGCGGTACACGGTTGAGCCAAGGGTGTCGGGGGCGTCTGGAGCGTACCTCACCACTCTTGGCAAGTCTTGTCTATGATACACTCGGTCCTCAAGATACCCCACTTAGGGTGCGGTCTCGAAAGAGACCGCGAAAACAACTGGTTGTTGCATCACTGGATGGGAGGAGCCCACCCTAACCTGGTAGGGGTACGCCTCCTTGAAGGAACAACCAGGGGGAAGATAAGGACGACACCCTCCATTATGGATCTGAATTGTGTCAAAAGACGTCAATATCATAGGACGATAACTCAAACAAGAGTATAGACCTGTCGTATTGATGCATAAAAAATCTTGCAGAGGCAATAATACGAAAGATGATAAGACGAGATCAATGGGTCGTTGCGCGAAAGCGTAGAGACCGCCTGCGATATCGTCGCACGACCAAAATGAATACCCTGAGGCAAAGATAATCCTTATTAACAAGGGAGGCTGATTAAGACCTCTAGTTAGGGAGGCTCAATAAGAACTCACGAAGAAACACAAAAGACCGCACTAACATTATTTTTGAAGGATGAAATAAATGCAAAGGAAAAGGTAGGATCAAAACATAAAGGTATGATTTTGAATTACAAAGGTAACATGCATAACTGAGGACTTAACAAAGGCAATTGCACTTCTGCGAATAACAGAGGCAAGAATGGGATTATTAATACAATAAACATGTGTTATTCACACTAGCATAATTGCCTCGTGTCAAACATGATAGGAATTGTATATTCGCACGCGTGATAAGCTCATACTCATGTATTATTATATTCGTGCACACGATGGATTTACACACATGTATTACTATATGTCAAACATGATAGGAATTGTATATTCACACACGTGATAAGCTCATACTCATGTATTATTATATTCGTGCACACGATGGATTTACACACATGTATTACTATATGTCAAACATGATAGGAATTGTATATTCACACACGTGATAAGCTCATTCTCATGTATTTTTATATTCGTGCACACAATGGATTTACACACATGTATTACTATATGACAAACTCACGCACATAGGTTATTATGTTTGCTTCTATAAGTTACCCTGAAACTAACACAAGTTATTAGAAAGGAAATCATCTTTCTTTTGATAAACAGTCAAGAGAAGGAGGGAGAAGCATAAAAAAGGTGAAATCTATTAAAAGAAGAAAGATACTCAGTATATGTTCAAAGAAGAAGGTATAATACAAAGAACGTAAAAGAAGGAGAAAAGCAAACATCTACTTCTCCCCAGCATTATCTTCATCAAACTCAGAGTCTTGATCTTCTTCACCAGAATCCTCATATTTAGCATCACCATCTGAGATTTCGGAAGTTTCTTCATTTTCCGAAGGAGCCTCAAACTCATAATGAGATGGGAAAGGAATGTGATATTCAGAGCAAAACTCGCCCAATTCCTCTTTAATAGCCCCATCACGTATGCGAATGACATCTTTGGTTAAGTTGGAAACAGTGGTTTTGAGCTTTTTCTTGAGTCGATGACACTTGGTATCACGAGCTAAGAATTTCGCTTCCAATCTTTCAATCTCAGCAGAAGACTTCGCCTGTAAGCTTTCAATATCTTTCTGATACTTCTGCTCCTTTTCGAGAAATTTCTTCTCAGCAGCTGCGAAGAGATAAGGATAAGAGTCAAAATCACACGTACACAACTCAAGAGATAAAACAGGGGTAAAATTATTAACAAAGACAATGAGAAACCTTCTTTTTCGGAAATGATGGTTTTAACCAGGGATGCATGGTCAGATTCTAAATTAACATTTGTAGCCAACTCCAACCTAGCATTATCAAGGACTCTAGCATCCCATTCAAACTCAGCATCATTCTCTATTAGAAGACGAGAGTGAAGTTTATTTTCAAGAGCGAGAAGAGAATCCCTTTCACTTATGGCACGATCCCTTTCTATCTGAATCTTGAGTTGAGCCTCATGAAAGTGCTTCAAATCCTTCGCACCATTAGCGGTTACCTGATCTTTCTCAGTTATAAGAGTATTCCTTTTGGCTTCTAAAATTCTAATTCTCTCTTTATCCTCACGGGTGCGACGTTGAAAAGTCTTATTAGAAACTAATAATGGTCTATGATCGCAAATAAGGGATTCGTATTTTAGCCTCAATTCCTTCCATCTAAGATTCTCTAGACCACGCATGGGAAAATTGTCCATGGAAGTGTTAAGAAGCTCTGAAAGGGCGTCGTTATTATCAGGAAGTCTAGCCGCCTCTTTAGTTAAATTATAAAGCTCTGCAGGTTTAAATGATAGAAAAAATATGAAGACACAATATAAATTCACAAGGTATGAGGGAGCGAAAAGAAACGCACCTATTAACTGATTGTTCCTCTGACAGAGAGTATCTGCCTCTTGCGTCTTACTCAAAAGACCCCCTTTAAGCTTCGCACACTCAACCTCCAAGGAATGATTCTTCCTATGCGAGTCAGAGGAAACCGCATGAGAAGTTCGCGCCACCTGTAAGGATCAGAAGACAAAGGAATTCAGAATAATAAAGAAGAAGAATTGGCTTAAACTCATCTCAGCAAAAGGAGAAGACATACCATGGAAGCCATAGCAAATAGGAACTCTGGAGATATGGCTGAGGCAGATCCTCGCAGAGATTCATTTCTCAAAGTGGGCATATGGAAGAAATCATTTGGTAGGTGCGAACTAAGTTATCATCACCAACAATTGTGAAGGAATCTTTGAAGATGAGAGATAGTTGGGTCATGGGGGAAGCATAAATAGATTCATCAGGGAATGGTAGCTCATTTCCCTGAGAATGAGGAACTGAAGGATTAGGAGACGAGGTAGTAGAGGAAGTCTTCCTCCTCTTCTTGGGATTAGTCTTCTTGTTGACATTCTTCGCAGAGGACTAGGAAGCAACAGTTTTTCTCTTAAGCTTTGTGCGAGTAGAGGTCTCACTACACCAAATCAGGAATTTTATCACAGTGTGAGTTGTCACAGTTTCTTTTTCTGTCACAGATACACCTGTGACGGGACGTACAACAGTTATAACCGTTGGTGAATTATGTAATTGTGATAGTGACAGGAATATTATTCAGTAAAATAATATTTGTTGTTAATAAAATGTACACTAACACTTATAACTCAAATTGATATATCCACCCAATATATACTCTACCTAAGAATAAACTTTGTAACACTTTTTGTCACAATGACAGCAACAAATATACAAAACAACATTTGAGTTAGATTATAAAACTCTAAATATTTGTTTTTCATTTTATTTTGTTAATGAAAATTCATTTTTCTTCCAAAAATAAACCAAACAGCTAGATTAGACTTTTACTAAATATCAAAAGCTTGACAAAAACCCGAGACTTGGACATTTTGCAACATTTCTATCGCAAAAGAACTCAGTTTGTTTTCTTTCTCTAAGTTCTCTAAGAAGAAAGTATGCTCCGCCATTAACAACCATCTTCAGTTCTTTAACCGAGATCTCAAATTTCAACTCCAATTCCTGAAATTGAAGATGGTGATGATTTCAAGTCGATTGATATTCCCTAGGTATTCATAAACACAAAAGAAATGCTCTTCTTCTTCTTCTCCGCTATTAACACACTCTGAGAGTGTAAAAAAATCACGTCGAGGTCAGTCGTTTCACCAAAACTAAATCTGAGTTTGATTTCAGATCTAATCAATTTTAGCCAGGTTACAGATTCTGTTAATTATGTCCATCAATTTGATCTAAATCGATGAAGAAGATGGTTCAGAGTTGATGCATTTTGCCGATGATAAATTGATTTTGTTGTGGGAACGATGAAGACGAAGAAGATGGTTCATAGTTGATTCTTCTGACGAGGTATAATAGCATGTGTGTGTGAGTGAGTGTATGTGAGGTATAAGTATGGTTATGAGAATGTGTCGTGTGCACGTTTGATGTGTAAGAGTTGAATGAGTTGAGAGAGTCCGAGTATATATACTCAGGTCCATTGTAAGATCAAAATAATCTTCTTCTATTATATCAAATCATATTTGATCAAAACCGTATTGCAAAGATGTAGATTACTAATAGGGTGTTAGTCGTCAAGGGAGTTGGGGGAGTTGGGTGTAGTTGTGTTTTTTCCCGTTAGTCGTGAGGGAGTTCGAGAGAGTCTCTTAAAATCCCCGTTAGTCGTGGGAGAGTTTAGAAGAGTCTCCCCAACTCCCTAAAAAACCCCGTTAGTCGTGGGAGAGTTTGAAAGAAACTCTTAAACTCCCTGTTAGTGGTAAAAATTAGAATGATAGGGAGTTTGTTTTTTTTTGGGAGTTCTAGGGAGTTTATAGTGTATTTTTGCCTCACTCCAAATCTCTCAAAAAAGTAGAGATTTTGGGAGAGTCTCTCAAACTCCCTACACTCAACACACCAAACTCTCTCAAACTCCCAATACTCTCTTACACTCCCTCAAAATCCCCAAGATTAAAAATACATTAAACTCCCTCCAACTCACTCGTGGACTAACCCCCTGTAAATCTATCATGGTATCAGTTCTGAGAATTGAAATTCTCAGGGGTATCGATCCTTCTTCCGCTGTCTCAATCTTAAATTATTTAATTCATCTTCAAGCTTCTGTTCATCACCAAATTCTTTTGCTGCTATGCAACTCAACAATCAAATTCATTGATGTGATTCGTCCGAGTTTCCCTCTTAAAAGATGTATTGACATTGAATTAGGTTTTCGTTTCTGCATTTCAAGCAAACATAAGGTTTGATCCCTGTTGTTAATGGAGATCTGGTTTAAAGATTCATGGAGTTCATCTGAAGATTTGTCATCGGTGGTTTTTCGGTGTGGAGTTTGATTTGATCCTGGTGTTTCACTTCTACGTCTTCAAATTGAATCAAGCATACTTCTCAGATCTAGAATTTGGTTTTTCTTCTTCGTCTGGAAAACTAGGTCAAAGCTGGTAATCTCGAATTTGATCTTTTGATTACTTTAGATCTGACTTTATGTGTTCGATTTATGATTCACTACCTCAACAACGTTCAATTCCTCATCATAATTTGTTTCTTCATCATAATTAGTTGTTTCATCTAATTTTTTAATCAAGATTTACTGTTCTTGATTCCTGTTGTTATTTGAGTATGAGCACGTTAGATTCTGCCACAAATTTGATGGTTAGATGACGACTTAAAGTTGTTCCACTAAATAGATTCAGTAGAAGGTTGAGATTATTGTTGGTGAATTGTTGCTGCACAAATCTAGTGCTTAAATTTCTCTTATTCATACTCATGATTCAATCCTTGCTTCAAAACGGTCCTCACTTGCTTCGTGTTGAAAATCTTGTGTATCAATGATGGAGCTGAGAGTGAGGAGTAGATTTGGAATTGGTTTGGTACTGCATCAGAGATTGAAGTTCTCTTTGATGAGTCTACATTCAATTCAGATGTAGCCTGGTTTAGTTATCTTTTACTTTGATGTTTGTCATTGAATAAGACAAGGTTCAGCTAAGATCATGCTGCGAATAAAAGACTGAAATAAGTGGAGAAATTGAATTCTTTTAAGTTTTGACGCTTGTGGTTGGCTTTCCAAATTGAGTATTAAAGCTGATAATGGGAATTAGAGTTGGTGTTTTTCAGTGCTAGATTAGTTGGCAGGTGCTTCTATTGAGATTCTTTTGTGTGAGATTTGTCATGAGATGTGTGTGCTGCCATATACCTTTACTGCTCGTGTTCCTGGCATGTTATGGTGTTCTCTACTGCTTTCCAGTGTATTTTCTTATTCTGCAAGTATGTCTAGTGCTACATCAACAGTCTCTTCATCTATCTACACCACCTACTGCTGCACAATCAAATGGTATATCCACTGAACAATATAAAGTTGATGCATCGGGATTTTTGCGTCAACGGTGACTATGTCGCCTTCTCATGCTTTGTGTCCTAGTGGAGCTATTGTTCATGAGCCTGCCATATATGGACTTGTTGTGACTCTTCACTTACTATTGTTATTTCAAAGCTGCCCTCACCTATTATTAATGTCCTGCTACAACACTCTGTATTATCTTGCTTATTTTTGATGTTTCATTTGTTCAACCTCTGCAAAACGCTGCTGCTACTTACTCTTTTTGCACTGTCACTCCTACTTCTCTGGCAACTTTTCAGGTTCTGGTATTGCTGCTTTCTACTACTGTTGCTGCTGTTGTCTTATCTCATAGTATGTGTATGTGACCGAATGTATGTGCAATCTCAATTGTTCTTTTTCAATCCCCCTTGAGCTTGAAGGGGGGTAATAGCATGTGTGTGTGACTGAGTGTATGTGAGGTATAAGTCTGGTTATGAGAGTGTGTCGTGTGCACGTTTGCTGTGTAAGAGTTGAATGAGTTGAGATCCGAGTATATATACTCAGGTCCATTGTAAGATCAAAATAATCTTCTTCTATTATATCAAATCATATTTGATCAAAACCGTATTTAAGAGATGTAGATTACTAAATCTATCAGGTAAGTGATTGATTTCTCTATTTCTTCATAATAAATTGATAATTTGTTTATTTATATGAAATTGGGTGAAAGATTAGGGTGAAATTATAGGGTATTTTTAAAATTTAGATTGATCACAGAACTGATTTTTTGATGTGGGTTCAATTAGTTTAGATTGCTATTAGTATTAGATGCAGAAATAGATAAGTTGGTGTTGCAGTTGAAGTTTGCTATAATATGTTCTTTATCAATTGCATGTTTAGTAGGGCTAAGATGATGTCCATATAGATTTACTGTGTTGACAGTTATTCGTCTGAAAGTTATTTGTCCAAGAAGTTCATAGAGTTGTCTAGCAAAATAAAAAGTTGTGCCTTAACCCAAAACTTTATGGATGTCAACAAGTAGATCTTTACTTTGTAGTTGAGTAATTTTAACTAGTATGGTTTGTTTTTTGTTTTTTGTTTTTTTTTGAAGCATGAATTCTTTTGTTTTGGCTTGAAGTTTGTTGTTGGAAATCATCAGAAGAGTTTCGATTTGCTCTTAGAACCAACTGATGTATTAAAGTTGTCGAATTTATATGTAAGCTAAAAGATTATTTGAGTTCTCTTTCATATAATGTTGTATCGTGCACTGTACAAAGTCAGAAGATTGGGAAATTATAAAAATGTTACTTGTTAATTTGATTATATTCTATACGCTTTTTTCAACTCTGAGATGTCTAAATGCTGTAACTGGAATTATGATGTTCAACATTGCAGGTGAATTCAACAAAGTTAGTGCAGCTACAAAAGATAATCAAGCAATATGCAGGCAGGTGCTCGTTGGCTTGCTTACTGCAGTACAATGGACTCAAGATCTCTGGGTGCTAGGAGGGTACAACTGCAAGAGATTTGTGGGAGAATCAGTAAGCCAGTATTGCATTTTTGAGTTTCACCAAATGGTTGTTTGTTTTTCTGAATTACGAGCTTTATAAAATGATTCTATAGATACTGATTCATGCACTTTTCTTATGATTTTTTCTTACATTGACCTGAAATCATGGAATGCAAGGGATGAATTGAATGAGCTTGGCTTGCATTGTGGACAGTGGACTACCAGTAAACCTGGGAGTACAGTTGCTTCTAAATTAATGTTTGTCTTAAGCAAAGATGAGAAAGATCATTTTCCAAGATTCTTAAAGACCTCAAATTCCCTTATGGTTTTGCGTCGAACCTGAGCAACAATGTAAGTTTCAGCAAGTCTTCAGCATGTCTTTTCAAAGCATCCACAGTTGTATCCTGCACTTCACCATATCAGTCTTTATTCAGATTACTTTACTCCAAAGTCCTAAGCAAAAGTGGACTGCAGGAGGCTAAATTCATGGTTTCCGAGGCAATGTGTGTGTTGGAAAAGTATTTTCCAGCTTCATTTTTTGATACAAGTGTTCATCTCACGGTTCAGTTAGCTGATGATGCATTGCCATTTGGACCCGTCAGGTATCGGTGGAAGAATGAGACAGGTCAGGGGGTAAATATTAACCTGAAAAAATGTTTTGGTATATATCTTAACTTAAAAAGGTCCAATATAGGGGTTGAGGAGGGTTTTTGCTTGTCTAGTCTATATATACTGAATAATGCCTTCTTTGTTTTCATTCATACCATCTCTATCAAGTCCTTTTTACATTAGAGACAACAGAGAGGTTAAAAGAGAAAAACTTCTTTGGTTGTTCTAATTCTATCAATTTGTCCATTCCCATTCAGAGAAAGAAATGGAGGTTGTAGTTGCAGGAAATCCTATAACACACCCCTTATATTATCATGACTATGATTTCTAGATCTAGACTTATTTGATATGAAAATAAAGATAAAGATAATGAAAATAGAAAACAAAACACAAGATTTACGTGGTTCGATCAATTTGATCTACATCCACGGGGTTAGGTTTTACTATGATTATTTGTAATTACATCTTGATTACATGGAGACTCCATTAATGAGTATTTGAAGCTCTAGGTTCTTGAAGGAGGAAGAAGAATGAGATAATAATAATACAACCAATTCTACTTTCTCTCTCTACAGAATGTATTCTCTCCTAAAGTGTGTCTCTCTTTCTGATTATCTATCCCCTTTCTCTTTATATAGGTGTTTACATAGTGGATGACAACTAATGTACAACTAACATTTCCCCTAATTTAAGATCTGGCTTGTGGTATTTTCGCAATATTACAAATGTAACATTCGCAACATTCCTAATTTTTGCAAGATCATCACACTTTTCTCATGTTTAAGTTGATGTCATTTGTTATGTCGTTTCTGAAATCATCCTGCGATGTCTTCGCGATGTGTTGTTAATAATTTCGCAAGCATATTCTTCTGTGCGAGATTCTGATCCTACATCTTGCCACTTTTTCTTTGAATATTGCTTGAAGAGCGATCTTCAGGAAAAAAATCCATTGTTGTAGTTGTTGGAGTAGTCTTTGATCTTTGTTGATGAAGGAACGAGCGAAAGAATACTGGATTTGAAAAGTACGTACTTGCCTCTATTCTTTTGTGAAGTTCTGGAATGTCGCGAAGTAAATAAGAAGTATCATCTTTTGAAGTATGCGAACTATGAAGTATCCTTGAAGAAGTATAAGAAGTACTCAATCCTCGAAATATATAAGAAGTATGAAGTATAAAGTATCCTTTGAGAAGTATAAGAAGTATTCAATTCTCGAAATATAAGAAGTGTCTGTCCTTGAATGAGAATAATAAGTATTGCCTCTATTCATGCGAAATTATTACTCCATTTTTGGTGATTCTTGCCGAGAAGATAAATAACATAAAATGTTTTCTTGGTAATCCATAGTTGCCTCTGTTCTTTATCTATGAGGGTAGAATCTTTGAGAAAATGTTGAATGTGCGAATTGTTTCTTCATTCTCATCTTTCCTCTGTCTCATGTTTTGTGCTCATGCGATAGTATAATCTCTTCAAGTTGTTATAATTGTGCGAAATAATTGAGCGGAATGATCATATCGTTCGGAATAATCACATTCTGCGAAATTCTGACACATTCTGAATAATCCTACGAAACTCTGAATAATCCTACGAAATTCTGACACATTCTGCGAAATTCTGAATAATCCTGCGAAATTCTGAATAATTCTGCGAAATTCTGAATAATTCTGCGAAATTCTGCGATATTATTGCGAAGTTCTGCAATATTATTCCGTACAGTTTTGTAAAGTACTTGTGCGAATATAATGCTTATGTGATGATTATTTTATGAAATGTGTATGCGATGTTTATGCTATGAAATGCTTATGCAATGCTTTTATGATGCGAGTATGATGTTTGTATGATGAGAATGCTTATCTATTGCAATGCATAGCTAATGTTTGCGTTACTTAGCTCATTTTGCACGCTAAAATTGATGTAGCTTTAAATTGCCTCCATTCTCCATTTCTCTGGCTTTTTCTTTAGTGTATGCATTCCTCTTCGTGTAGTTATTGTTCGTCACAAGTTCTTACTTGTGTTTCATCTTTCCTTTTTCCTGCACTATTAGTATCTCATAACAGTATGATCATAATATCAAGTCTGCGGCATTTTCACTGCCTCAGTTTCATTTCCGTGTACATATTTGCAAGCTTGTTTGCTTACATATAATCATTCTCGCAAGCTTACTTGCTAACTCATTTTCTTATGTGGTCTTATTTTTCCTTCCTAGTTAAAGGTCTTATTTTGCCACCTCTTGTCATTGCGACAAAATCGCAGGACGTCTTTGCACTTTCATGCAAAAACCCATTGATCTTGCCTTAACTTTTTCTTTTGTATTATTGCCTCTTCAGGATTGTTGCGACAATATGACAGGCCTAAATATTCTTCCGAAAATAAAGCCCCATGACATTGCCATCTTGCGACGAAATCGCAGGACGTCTCCACACTTTCATGTAATGACCCATTGATCTCGTCTTATCTTTTTCTCTAGTATTATTTCCTCTTCAGGATTGTTGCACAAATATGACAAGCCTTAATACCCTTGCGAGTAAAAAGATTCATGACATTTGCGTCTTAAGACACTTGTCAGCTCCCTAATGGAGGGTACCTCCCTTATCTCCCCCTGGTTGCCCCTTCAAGGAGGCGTACTTCTACCATACAAGGTTAGCTCCTCCCATCCGGTCCTAACAACAACCAGTTGTTTTCGCAGCCTTTATCCCTTTTACCTATAGGGCTTATGGTTACGAGACTGCACCCTAAGTGGGGTTTTCTTCGGGCCGAGTACAGTATAAGCCAAGACTTGTCAAGAATGGCAAGGACGCTTCAAACGCCCTTGGCACTCTTGACTCAACCGTGTACCTCGGCGCCTTGATCAGATTCTGCACTCCTTGGGAGAGTCCTTATTACCTTAGTCTCCCAACCTAAGTCATACGTTTAGGCTGAGAATCCAAGGTGCCTCTCCCGGATGGGCTTTATTGACCCCAAATCTCCATGACTCAGGTTCCAGGGGCGGTGTAACCTTTTCCCTGAGTCATGCTACAGGTACCCCCTTCTATGACGTACTTTAGGTCTTACATTTTCCTCTCGCGAAATTTTATTCGCGAACTAGGGTGTACGCCATAAAGGTTCGCCCCATTCTAATCTTATATTTTATGGATCTTAGATTGTCTCATGCGAAATTTTCGCGTTTCTTTGTTCTTTCATTCTTTCATTCATTCTTTCATTCTCATAATATCATATCATTTGAAGCAAAGTAAATATTCAAGAGAAGTTCTAATACATTATAATTCTGAAATCTTTGTAATTGAGAAATCTTTGGAATTTTCGATTGTTTCGCATTTTGTAAATCAAATCAAAAATCTTTTTATTCTCTGTAAAAGAAATATTCTAGAGAAACATATAAATTAAATTTTCTCAGTTTTCTGTAATTTTGAAATCTCGCAATCTTTGTAATTTTGAAGTCTTTGTAATCTTGAAATCTTAGTAATCTTTATAATCTTTGAAATCTTGAAATCTTTGTAATTGTGCGATTGAATCGCTTTTTTGTAAATCAAATCAAAATTTTTTTTATTCGTTCTTAGTATAAAGTAAAATGTTCAAGGAAGTGGTACTTATCTTTCATGTGAGTCGCTGTTGTTGTCAAAGAAGTGAATAAATGACTTGAAATGTATGAATTTCGCGCAGCAAAAAGAAGTGTGAGAAGTGAGACTTGAACCCTTGATCTAGCACCATACCAACTGTGCTAAGTCTCTTTTGCGAAATAATTAAAGTTCTTCCGAAGTAATCAAATTCCAACTGTGTAAGAGGCAATTATGTATAAATTTCGCATAATAAAAATAAACATGCGAGAATCAAGAATTGATCCCGCGACCTGCTGCTTGCATTCATGCCTCCTGAACAACTGTGCTAACCCTCTCTTGCGAAATAATCAAAGGCTGTGTGAAGTAATCAAATATCAACTCTGCGAAATGAATATTTGCGAAGCAAAAATTATTTGGTCGTAGGGAGAATTGAACCCATGTCCTCTAGTTTTCATACTCCTTCTCTGACTATCTGCGCTACTTGTTTCTTGCGAAAGAAACATACAATGATATACTTTATTCCATTTCTTCGCCTTTAGGATTTCAAAAATGTGCGAAAAATTAATCTTGATGAGGGATTCGAACTCGAGTCTTACAACTCACTCTAGCGAAGCTTGACCAACTGTGCTACCTCTTGTTTGTGAACTAATGAAACAAGATTACGAAATTATTCATTTTTTCGCTATCTGTAAAAAGAAGAAAACTACGCTCGCAGGGAAGTTCGAACTTGCGACCATGAACGTACATATTGTTCTCTTGACCAACTGTTCAAGAATCTCTTTGCAAAATAAACGCACAATGTTTTTCTCTTATTCTTTTATTCTCCCACGCAAATGAGAAGAAAATGAAAAATATGTATCTCTGCGAAATTCGAACCCGTGACCTATCGCTTAATCGCTCCATCTCAAACCATCTGTGCGAATTTCTGTTTGTGATAGAAATTGCAGCATCTGCCTCTTATCTTTTCTTCGTCCTTCCTTAACTTCTTTCACATTTGCCTTCTTCTCCTGAACATGAAAATCTTCCACTGAAACTTCCATTTTCTCCTTAAATTTCACCACAACAACTAATTTTTTCTCTCACTCTTTCATGTCTTTGAATTGTTGATGATGTTTACTCCCTGAAAGTGTGATTTCTTCCATAAAATTTCCATTTTTGAACCTAAATTTTGTAGCTAGAAAAATATGAACAGTAGCTAATCTTCATGAAAATTTCTTGAATCAACAAGTTACAGGAAGGATAAATCCTTTACTCGTCCCTGTTTCTAGCGCCATTATGTAGTTGCAGGAAATCCTACAACACACCCCTTATATTATCATGACTATGATTTCTAGATCTAGACTTATTTGATATGAAAATAAAGATAAAGATAATGAAAATAGAAAATAAAACACAAGATTTACGTGGTTCGATCAATTTGATCTACATCCACGAGGTTAGGTTTTACTATGATTATTTGTAATTACATCTTGATTAAATGGAGACTCCATTAATGAGTATTTGGAGCTCTAGGTTCTTGAAGGAGGAAGAAGAAGGAGATAATAATAATACAACAAATTCTACTTTCTCTCTCTACAGAATGTATCCTCTCCTAAAGTGTGTCTCTCTTTCTGATTATCTATCCCCTTTCTCTCTCTTGCCTTTCTCTTTATATAGGTGTTTACATAGTGGATGACAACTAATGTACAACTAACATTTCCCCTAATTTCGGATCTGGCTTGCGGTATTTTCACAAGCTTACAAATGTAACATTCGCAACATTCCTAATTTTCGCAAGATCATCACACTTTTGTCATGTTTAAGTTGATGTCATCTGTTATGTCGTTTCTGAAATCATCCTGCGATGTCTTCGTGATGTGTTGTTAATAATTTCGCAAGCATATTCTTCTGTGCGAGATTCTGATCCTACAGAGGTTACAAACAGCGCTAGGTTTAAGAGGGTTTGTGTTTTCTGTGGTAGTAGTTCAGGAAACAAACCTACTTATCAAGAAGCTGCTATTCAGTTGGGAAAGGAATTGATAATTTACATTTTTCTTTGTCTCCTTCCCTTGTTATAGTGTATTAACCATTTTCTTCATTTATGTAGAAAAAACAGTGGGAATTTCATGGGTTTTGGGTTTTTGTGATCTTTTGATACTCTTTCTACATTTAATCACAATCTCATGGTTTTGGTTGATCTTCATTTCTTTCTCATAATTGTTTGGTTTTATTATCTTCGCAGGTAGTTGCAATTAGACAAGTTAACGACGCAAGGATGATTAAAATCTACTTCTACCGTGACCAGTCAATGATTTCCACAGTTCATATGCGTAGCCTCTTACACCATCCTAACATAGTCGATATGATGTGCTACAGGGCCCTTGGTGAGTATCATAACTCCTCGCACTAATGCAAACAGGAGATTGGTCATCATGAGTCCAAAAGGTACATTTCTTTCTACTGCGTCTGACATTTTTGCTTTGGTACCTCCTGTAGGGTCGGCTTAGGGTTTGCTTAACTAGTATATTATATCCCATAATCAAACCTTTATGAATCTGGAGTCTTAGATTTTTTTTGATATTTTGGTACCAACCAGATGATCTTAGTGTTTGATTGTTGTTATTGTGTTGTCTCACAAACAAAACTGAATTGTTAATGGTTGTTGTTAATGGAATTGGAGATACAAATGGGCGTGTGGCTGTTGCAGGTGTTTTGTTTGAACTGTAATTATCTGTTGGAATGGAGAAGATGGGTCTGTTGTGGTTGGTGTTGGCCTGAGTTTTATAGATGAATGTTAGGATTCAGGTACAAATTGCAGCAGGTGACAGAGAAGTGGTTTGATGGGTTTGAAGGTGCTGTTGGATAGACACTTTGAAGCCATCATTTGTAGAGAAACTGAGTAGCAGTTGAATAGGAACTAATGTGCAGGGAAGCAGTAAAGCGCCAACATGGCGCAACATTTGGCTATCGCCTGTGCAAATGGCCTAGGCCAAGGCCAAGCATGTTTGCATTATTGTTTCTTATTACATTGTCCAAGAAGTTGTGATATGAGAAAGTTAAGACAATTTATTAACAATAAAATTATTGTCGTTCTAATCGTGAGTTACTTGTTGAAAGTTGTGTACATTTTCTTTAAATTTTGTTCATTTTGCGTGAATTCCCTCTAATTATCATCCATTTTGTCAACATTTTGTGTAACATCCATTTAGTGTAAATTTTGTCAATTTTATTAGAGTTTTGGACAACGGTCTTTTAAATTTCGTGTAAATATTATATATTTTTTCAATGTATTCTCATTGTTTACTAGTCGGAGTTCGAGATCATTTTAGAAAACAATCATCTTGGGTAGAATTTCTACCCAGGGGAAAAATGTTCATTTTATAAAATTATCAAATAGTGGTAAAATGGGCATTTCACTAAGTTTCGGGCAAGGGGTAAAATAGTCATTTTGACAATCTCTGAAATATTTACTGCACTTATTCCGGTAAGGGTAATCAGTCATTTTCACAGTCTCCGGAATTTGTTGTACATGTTTCTGGTAAAAGTAGACTAGTCATTTTCATAGTTTCCAGAATGTTTGGTACGCTTATTCCAATAAGGGTAGTTTGGTCATTTTCTCAATCTCTTGAACTTGCTGCACTTATTTCGGTAAGGGTAGTATGGTCATTTTCAAATTTTTTGATATATTTATGGCACATATTTCTGGTAACGGTAATATATCATTTTCACAGATGCTTACGTGTTCGAATCACGCCTAGTTCACTCTATCCAGGGGAAAAATGGTCAATTTAAAAAGTTAAATCAGTGGCAAAATTGTCATTTCACTAACTTTCGAGCAAGGGAAAATAGTCATTTTACAGACTTTGAAATATTTACTGCAGTTATTTCCGATAAGGGTATCCTAGTCATTTTCACTATCTTCGGGACATTTGATACACTTATTCCTATAAGGGTAACCTTGTCATTTTCACGGCCTCTGGAATTTATTGCACTTATCCAGGTAAGCGTACCCTGGTCATTTTAATAGTCTCTGAAATATTTGCTACATTTATTCCGGTAAGGGTAATCTTGTCATTTTCACAGTTTCAGAAATATTTGCAGCATTTTTTCCAATAAGGGTAATTTGGTTATTTTATAGTCTCCAGAATATTTAATACATTTATTTTGGTAAGGGTATTCTGGTCATTTTCAAAGTCTCGGAAAATATTGCTCCATCTTTTCTCACAAGGGTAATCTGGTCATTTATACAGTCTCCGGAATATTTGATCCCGTAAGGGTAGTCTGGTCATTTTCATAGTCTCCAGAATATTTGCTGCACTTAACACTTAACCTGAGATGTTAAGTTATGATATAATTCATCTTCAGTTCATCCGAATGAGAAACTCAGGTCTAACTATAGTAATCTTTGAACCTGGGATGTTCGAGTCTGATATATTTCTTCTCCAGTTCTTCTGAATGAGAAACTCAGGTCTGACTCTTGTAATCTTTGAACCTGGGATGTTCGAATATGATATATTTCTTCTCCAGTTCATTCGAACGAGAACCTCAAGTCTAACTCTAGTAATCTTTGAACCTGGGATGTTCGAGTCTAATATATTTCTTCTCCAGTTTTTCTGAATGAGAAACTCAGGTCTAACTCTGGTAATCTTCGAACCTGGGATGTTCAATTCTGATATATTTCATCTTCAGTTCATCCGAACGAGAAACTCGGGTCTAACTCTAGTAATCTTCGAACCTGGGATGTTCAATAATGATATATTTCTTATTCAGTTCATCCGAACGAGAAACTCAGGTCTAACTCTAGTCATCTTTGAACCCATGATGTTCTATTCTGATATATTTCTTCTCCAGTTCATTCGAACGAGAACCTCAAGTCTAACTCTAGTAATCTTTGAACCTGGGTTGTTCAATTCTGATATATTTCCTCTTCAGTTCATCTGAATCAGAAACTCAGGTCTAACTCTAGTAATCTTCGAACCTGGGATGTTCAATTCTGATATATTTCCTCTTCAGTTCATCCGAATCAGAAACTCAGGTCTAACTATAGTAATCTTTGAACCCGAGATGTTCAAATCTGATATATTTCGTCTTCAGTTCATCCGAATCAGAAACTCAGGTCTAACTCTGGTAATCTTTGAACTCGGGATGTTCAATTCTGATATATTTCCTCTTCATTTTATCCGAATCAGAAACTCAGGTCTAACTCTAGTAATCTTCGAACCTGGGATGTTCAAATCTGATATATTTCATCTTCAATTCATCTGAATCAGAAACTCAGGTCTAACTCTGGTAATCTTTGAACTCGAGATGTTCAATTCTGATATACTCGTCTTCAGTTCATCTGAATCAGAAACTCACGTCTAACTCTGCTAATCTTTGAACTCGTGATGTTCAATTCTGATATATTTCTTCTTCAGTTCATCCGAATCAGAAACTCAGGTGTAACTCTAGTAATCTTCGAACCGGGGATGTTTAAATCTGATATATTTCATCTTCAGTTCATCGGAATCAGACACTCAGGTCTAACTATGGTAATCTTTGAACTCAGGATGTTTAATTTTGATATATTTCGTCTTCAGTTCATCCGAATCAGAAATTCAGGTCTAACTCTAGTAATCTTTGAAATCGGGATGTTTAATTATGATATATTTCCTCTTCAGTTCACCCGAATCAGAAACTCAGGTCTAACTCTAGTAATCTTTGAACCGAGGATGTTCAAATATGATATATTTCATCTTCTGTTAGCTTGAACTACAAATTTTAGCAAAACTCTAGCAATTTTTAGCTTGTACTACAAATTTTTAGCTTGAATAAATATCTTTTAATGAGAGAAAAAAAATCATATGAGCCGTCTTCCTTCTAAAGAGTGGGGGAACATCGATCGAATGCACTTTCTTTGCAAAACTAACAACAACCAAGGATCAAACAGAAACATTTGTAAGACCTGCAAAACAAAAAAAAGTTACGATCAAACCGGTTGATATTTTATTATCACATAATAAAACCCTAAGAGCTTTTCCCATGAATATAAAATTATAAATGATATAAAAGATTACCTCGTTGTTCTTGAATCAGAGAAGGAGAGTTGGTTTCGTACACTTCTTGGATGATCTTAAAAAAAAAAAACATTTACGGATCAAACAAAAAAAATTATGCAAGCACGCAGTAATGCGGACCAAAAAAAAAGAGGCCGGAAGAGAGCAGCGGCGCCGAATGGGTTTTAGGTTTCGATATCACTTTTTATAGACCGCTGTCCAAGGAAAAATATTTTTAAAATAGAAAATAAGGAATTATTCCGAATCATTTGGAAGTAATGTTGTATGTACCAAAATAAGCGAATTAGCATCTATGGGAAAAATATTTTGAAATAATGCTTGTTTTAATATTAGCTAGAAATATTGCTTTTAGGAAAAAACACCCTAAAAGTCAGGAACTTTTGTAATTTGGGATACATGCATCATTCTCATATCCCCGTAATTAATGGTCGCGAATATTTTTACATACAAATCAAGACATAACAAAAATAAAAGTCTACCAATTTAATTTATTTTTCAATTTTCTTATAAGTTCAATATAATTTCTGATTACACATTATCAAAATTGAACAAACTTATTTTATTTTTTACTATGGTATGAAAAAATTAGAAAAACTAATATGAACATGAGGTTTATTATTTTGTTATTGTCGATATCTCGAAAAATAGAAATTTATCTTAAGTAAATAATATCGTATACTTATATTTTGATATCCACATTTATTTCGATATCATATTCGATATTTTATTTTTTTTGTCGCTGCTAACGATCCATTTTTTATTTTTCTGAATATCATATTTTTTTGGTGATTTATGATTAATTAATGATTAATGATTGTGTATTCCACTGTCCTAACACTTTTTTTTCTTTCTTTTGTACGCGTCAAAATATATGTAAACTACTAAATATTTCTTCCCAAAGTTATGAACTCCTACGTTATGATGTCACATGGTTTAGTATGTGATAAAATGCACCATTTAATTTAAAACAAGGAAAGACGTCCAATGATTTTTTTTGTGACGCGTGGTAAGAAGTTAACCATTTGATTTTCTGAAACCAATCAGATATGTGTCGGAGTCACAAGTCGTCTAGCTCTACTGCATAATAACAAGGGTTTTCTACATATAGTTAGAAGAGAGAGAAAAAAAAACAAACTAAATCTCCATTTCCTTTTCCGGCTCCCTCACCCTAACTTCTTCTCCTTCGGCTGAAACCCTAACACACTCACCCCATTTCTTCTATTTCGACTGAAACCCTATCAAACTAAATTTCATCACTTTCTTCTTGTGCTCTTCTCGGTCTCCATCTCTAACCTAAATTAAGAAAGATGAGGCAATAACCCCATATGCTTCACCTTACCAGAACGCTGCTCTCTTCTCCATCTTCTTCATCTCCCTCCTCCTAATCAGAGAAACGAAACCATAATCCATATACCCATAAATCAATACTCTAATTTCATTGGAAATAGATACCGAACCAAGTAGATATGATGTTCTCTTAAGATTTGGATTGAAATTAGAGTTTTGATTTGGGGATTTTGTTAGGGTTTCTTTTAATTTCATAGAAAATGCTTTACGTTTGGTTTGATTTTCAACAAACTTTATCAGGTAAAGTTAGGGTTTCTAATGTATTTTCTCTATTTTCAATGTTTAAGATAGGTTTGATTTTCAACAAACTTTATCAGGTAAAGTTAGGATTTCCAATGTATTTTCTCTATTTTCAATGTTTAAGATAGGTTTGATTTTGTGGAAATATAACCCGAATGTACACATTCGAACGCAATAAGACACATATTGTTCCCGAATACAAAACAATCGAAAGCTAACTAAACATATTTACAACCGAATATGCATCAATTGGAGTTCAGAAGCTCTAAATTTTTTATCCTACACAATCGGAAGAAAAAGTACACAACTATAACCCGAATGAACAAATTCGGAAGTAAGAAGACACATATTTTTCCCGAATGAAAAACAATCGGAATATAACTAAACATGTTTACAACCGAATATTCATCAACTGGAGTTCAGAAACTCTAAAATTTTATCCTACACAATCGGAGGTATAAAACATTATATTGTCTTCCGAATAAATACTGGCCCCAAAATGGGATTTTTCCTATATCAGAAATTTTGAGATTTTTTCAATATATATATATATATTCGGTAGTGAGTGTACTTCCGAATACTGTGTGTCTACTTAAATATATTTGGGAGCCAAAAAAATCATTAAACTACCGACTATTACCAGTTTGTATCCAGGAAGATATGGCCAACAATATTCGGCCGATAACCATCAAATATTTCTCCCGAATACTGTCGATGTTCTTGAGAAATGAAGAACACGACTACATTCGGAAGTAAATAAGCATGAATATCGCCCGAATCTGGATAAATAACCGAAAACCCTAGAATTTTTTTTTCTCGATTCGTCGAATTAAAGCGAAATAAACCCCAAAAATGATAGATTCTTACCTAATTGGGGCCATTTGAAGTTGACGAAGTGTTTGACTATAGGAATCGCAACCGCCGACTACATCGACGGGTACTTCTTCTTCGCGTTCTTCGCGTTCTTCTTCATTTGCAGCAACAATTTCTTTATTTCTTGCTAAAATCCCAATCTTTGGATCGATACCCCGAGCAACGTTTTTGGTTCTAGGTCTGTGGGTTTCATTTCCCTTATCCATTGTTTTATAAACGAATCGACGATGTTTTGATTTTACGATTCGCGACGATGTTTCGGTTGAACACAAGAACGAGGGAAAGTTTTTTTTTCTTCCATAATCGGAAGATAATATGAAACTGGAAGAAGAAGAGTTGAAATGAGTAGAATTTTTTTTGATTTGGTTTTTATACAGTTTTACCAGAAGGGCATTTATGTAACTTCAACATCATATAGGGTACCCCTTAACTAGAGTCTTTGGCTGGGTATAAATTGATGGCCCCTAAATCCTTTCGGCTGGCCCCTAAAAACGCGAGGCAAAATATATGTAAACTACTAAATATTTCTTCCCAAAGTTATGAACTCCTACGTTATGATAGGGGTGTAAATAATACCCGAAAATACTCGGCCTGCCTGTACCCGCCTGACCCCGCATGTATCCGAAGTAGCCCAAAGCCTGTTATGGCCCGTCATGGGCCACCCGGCCTGGCCTGGATTAATTTATTGGGCGGTCTCGGGCTTTGCTATTAATTATGGTGCCCGGCCTGGTGCCCGTCCTGGTGCCTGGCCTGGTGCCCGGCCTGAAAGCCTTCTATGTGACATTAATCATTTAATATCCTCTTAAAAAGACTTAGAAGTTACCATTTTATAATTGTCAATTTTCTGTCAAGAAAAATAAAATATATAGTTGTTTTTACTTATAATTAGCCTTTTAAAAACATTAATGGTAATAAATTTTCTTATTAGATAGTTTATTGTACTCTAATTAATTATTTATTATAGGCTAAAATTAAAAGTTTGTCATTGTAATTTAAATATAAATAATACTATCATTTACGGTATGCAATGTTAGAAAGGAAAGGATATTGTATTAAAAATAAATACATTTAATACCATTCATTTGAAAATTTAAATTTAAAATAAAAGAAAAAAAATTCAAAATAGTGGCCTGTCCGGCCCGATCTGGCCTGCCCGTATAAAAATGGGCTTTGGACGGTCTTTTGGTAGCAAATTATCTACTTTTACCCGGCCTTCCTGGCCTGAATTTGTTTACGAACTCACAAATGTTAAGCCTGACCTGACCGGCCTGTCTTAGTTTTTGGGCCGGGCGGCCTGGCCTGCCCGAATTTACATCCCTACGTTATGATGTCACATGGTTTAGTATGTGATAAAATGCACCATTTAATTTAAAACAAGGAAAGACGTCCAATGATTTTTTTGTGATACGTGGTAAGAAGTTAACCATTTGATCTTCTGAAACCAATCAGATATGTGTCGGAGTTACAAGTCGTCTAGCTCTACTGCATAATAACAAGGGTTTTCTACATATAGTTAGAAGAGAGAGAGAAAAAAAAAACAAACTAAATCTCCATTTCCTTTTCCGGCTCCCTCACCCTAACTTCTTCTCCTTCTCCTTCGGCTGAAACCCTAACACACTCACCCCATTTCTTCTATTTCGACTGAAACCCTATCAAACTAAATTTCATCACTTTGTTCTTGTGCTCCTCTCGGTCTCCATCTCTAACCTAAATTAAGAAAGATGAGGCAATAACCCCATATGCTTCACCTTACCAGAACGCTGCTCTCTTCTCCATCTTCTTCATCTCCCTCCTCCTAATCAGAGAAACGAAACCATAATCCATATACCCATAAATCAATACTCTAATTTCATTGGAAATAGATACCGAACCAAGTAGATCTGATGTTCTCTTAAGATTTGGATTGAAATTAGAGTTTTGATTTGGGGATTTTGTTAGGGTTTCTTTTGATTTCATAGAAAATGCTTTACTTTTGGTTTGATTTCAACAAACTTTATCAGGTAAAGTTAGGGTTTCTAATGTATTTTCTCTATTTTCAATGTTTAAGATAGGTTTGATTTTGTGGATAGGTTCTTAAGTACCACTTTTTTGTCGTTGTAGCAATCAGTAGAAGAACATTCAACATCTTCACTTGAATTTGTTGAAGATTCTCAGGTATAACTTCTCCCCCATTTTTCAATTTTTTGTTAACTAAGTAATAGAAGTAATAAGATTATTTGTTGATGAAGTTATTAGAAGTCAATTGGTTTTTTTCTTGTGTTAATGAAGTGTAATTAGATCCAGAATTTTTTAAGTAAATTTCAGGGTTTTTCTTTAGATTATGTATGCTGATGGGTTTGGAAGTTTTTATTGTTCAACATAATTGTATGTTTTTTTTATTTGTGATTCTGATGTTGGGTTTATAATTTTTTTTTTAAATCGGGAGAAGTCCTGTATATGATTTTAGAATATCTCCGCTTATGTTATGTTCATTATTTTCAGTTGTTCATAATTTATAAATTAAGCTGTATTTGATTATTCTTTCCAGGTAATGGAGATGGTTGTGCTTTTGATTGTCATTTATAGGTAATGGAGATGGTGGTTCTTGTGATTTTGTAAAAAGTATAGAAATTGTTTTTCACTATAGATACGAGCTTAAATAAGAACATGTACACAGTAGCTTACCCTGGAGTGATTTTCCGAAGGAGAATGATCCTTTCTTATAGAAAATTAAGAACAAAGGTTACACATACCTACGAAGCTTCTCTGTGTTTGTTTAGTTTTTCGTTGAATTTTATTAAAACAAATTTTACTTCTATAATAATGTTTGTGAATGAATTGACTAAGGAGGCAAGTGATGATTTGCACAGTTCAGATGAGATTTATCTCTGATTAATATTAACTTAACTAGTCTTTGGTTCACCAGTTTTTGAAATGTACTATCCATGTTTAGTTTTTCATTTGCTCAGTTAAACTGTCAAAATGTGTTTTATTCATTTAATAACTTCACTATTAATAATATTGCCGATTTAAAGCATTATCTTCATATAAAATCAAGAATGATGACTGGTATAGGCAGATAGTCGGGTTATTCAACAATGGTGTAATGAACTGTACTGAAGGGCTTTTAGTTTCATTTGCTTGTACTTGTGAAGAATTTTTCTTACCTGAGCCTGGTACCGCCTAAATCTTCATTGTTATGATTTTACTTCATTATGCTAAACTAGTTCATCATTATTTAATTTTGTGCAATTTTTTTTATATATATTGCATATTTAGAAAATGGTATGTCTTTTTGTAGACTTCCATCTGGCGTTCTTACCCCCTGTAATAATGTGTTGTTTGTAGGTCAGTGGCATGTCATTGGTGAATTTTGTTGGTGTTGCTGCTAGGCATGCAACATATGTTTCACACACAGCTGGTAGGTACTCAGCAAAAAGGTTTAGGAATGCCCAATGTCCAATTGTAGAGAGGCTTACCAATTCCCTGATGATGCATGGGCGGAACAATGGGAAGAAGATCATGGCAGTTCGCATATTTAAGCATGGTATGGATATCATCCATCTCCTCACAGACCAAAACCCCATCCAATTTATTGTTGATGTTGTCATCAACAGGTAAATGGTTACATCTTATCTTCTACAATAATTACTCATTGATGCAGAACACAATCAAACCATGATCCATGAACTTGTAAATATAGATCTATGAAGTTTCCACCTTATTTATGATTACCATTAGTTGTCTAGCTAAGAATAGCCTTGAGGATTAAATATTTAAAACAAAGCCCAGTATGGTACTTGCATATTATTTTGACCCAGCTTAAGCTTAAATATCCGCGTATGAACCAAAAGTTCAAGGTTTAGTTTGTCTACTCCAATTGTTCCAGGTGAAGACAATTTAATGCAAGTGTCATTATGCTGAATGGACTTCTGAGTGTGTCTTTTTAAAATCCATTGTTCTCACTTTCATTGTTCTAATCCAGGTGGTCCCCAGTTTAAGCTGTTGTATCATGATACGGGTAAATGGAATGAGGACTGGAATGAGTTTAATGACGGAAAAAAATCAAAAGAACATCCAAAGATTCATCAAGCAATCTCACTCTGAGTGAGTCTATTGATTGAGCATTTGCAAGTTTTCCAATGAGTTCTTTTTTCCTCGAGTTATTTCTTATGAATTTGTTATTGTTCTTTTCAGGTCTCGCCCAAAAATTCTTGAAGTCCATCTTCCAGAGGACCCATTCTTGCAGATTGCTGCTGGTTTGAGAATTGAAATTAACAGGGATTTAACTTTCTTGCGCGAGATTGCTTCAGGACATGATTTGAAGGAGTTTCTTGATGTAAGTTCATTGGCTGGTTTTACTTGTTCATTAACTTGTTATCAAGGATTCTACCACTATAACATATAGCTGGAGCTACCTGGAATTTTTGCGGTCCCAGGCAGGATTATAATGTTGTTAGTACATGGAAAACATGCTAGATTGGCATGGATCTTGTTCCAAGTTATTCTACCAAACACACGAGTTTTGATTGAGTTAGAATTTTTTGTTGATGAAAACTCGCAATTGAAGGCCATTGATTTTGGCTTGTCCGATTTTGTGAAACCAGGTGATTTTTTACTCTCTTGGGTGCTGACCGTGTTATTCAGAAGTAAAATTAGTCTTCTTTAGCTTTGGCTGTTAAAAATAGGTTTCTAACTTCTAATTAATCTGACACGATGCAGATGAAAGGCTTAATGACATCGTTGGCAGGTCTTCCTTGGATTATTAACTACAATGATATTCAGGCTCATGAAAGCCTATATGCGCTCATCATCTCTACATAAAGCTGCGTTAAGAGTGAGTACTTTAATATTCTCAAAATTTGCTTTGTTGATCATGTCTCATAATTTGTTTTGTCCACGCCCCTTGCTTTTCAGGCATTGTCCAACCTTGTGGTTTACTTTGTGATAAAAATGTCGTCGTTTTTAGTACTTCCATGATTAGCTTGAGTATGAGCTCTCTGTATTTGTCACTGCTTACCAACTACAACTTTATGTGTTTCTTATAGGGAAATAAGAGACTTGGACAAAAATGTTTAAGTAGAAACTCCTCAGAAGTCAGGTGAAAATCTCTTTTCATTTGGTCTGCTTCGTTGGATTGTTATGTTGCTGCCATTTTCTTATTTGTTCTAATTTTCTGTAACTGTCCATATTTTTGCAGGTGCTGATGGCAAGAAAGGTGGTGCTGTTCGTCAAGGTACTCCTTACCCCAAGGGAGGAAAGACCCCTGCAAGTGGAGGCAAGTCAAACAAATCTCTAAAATCTACTGGGTCAGTTTCCTGCGATTCTTGTACCAAGTAAGGTACCATCTTTTAATTTATTTTTTTTACTTAAATCTTTGTGATGTCCATATATTGGATGTCCTCTAATTGGTCAGTTATTTCTGCATTTGTTCTCATACTGATTTGGTTATTTTGTTTATCTGTGTAGGGCATTCGGTACAGTTTGGGCATTCGGTACAGTTCACAGTCAAGAACTGCAATAGGTTGTTGGTGTCTACTAGTTTGTTCAGACACTTATTTTTTGGTGCCCAGGAAGTTTGTTTTCTTACTTGCAATCATATATTTGTTTCTTTGTTCATAATGAATAGAATGATTTTTGGTAAACGTGTATGTATGAATTGTAAATTGTGGATAGTTTGCAAATTGAGAATGTTCGACAGATTGAAAAATACAAAATTGCAGGCTTGTGTTTCAGGTTCAGTTGTATTGCAGGGTTGTGTTTCAGGTTTAATTGTGCAGGCCTGTAAACTGGAAGCCAGGTCCATGATAATGACCTGGACTAACCGTCTTTTTTAATTGTAAGAATTGTTACAGGGTTAACTGTGACCAAAACTGTGAAGAAAAACAACACGTGTCATCATCTTAATGTTGTAACAAATGAGAGTAACAGTTTAAACGTTACAGTAATAATGACAAAAAGATGACACGTGTCGAACGGAATTTGTTGCAAAATGTGGCAACACTTATATGTGTTACTGTTGGCGGTGTAACACAGTGTCATTAGTGAACTGTTGCAATGCTAGAATAACAATTAAAGCTGTTATAATTATTGTAACAAAGACCACGGGGCGGAATTCTAAAATTAGGTTAACTGTTACTATTAACTATTGTAACAGTTTATAAAGTGATTGTAATCAAATTTTGTCACAGTGAAAACTGCTACAAAAAGGAAAACAGTTATTATCACAGCGTTTATCTAACGGTGTATATATGTTACAAATTTAATCAGTAGCTGATATACTCTGTGACAAAATTCTGGTTTTAGTGTAGTGTCTCTTTCTCACACTCAGAAGAATCTTCGTCATCAGTGCCACCGATATCTAGCCCATCCACATTCGCACACAGATAAACATAAGAAATAGAGGCAACAATATTGTTAAAATAAAACTAAAAGTATTTCTTACTTCATCAGTGATCGAACGTAGAGCTTCCAGTGTGCTCCGTTTCTTGTGAGTATTATAGTCCTTCTTCAGCTTGGCAGTCTGGAGATGAAGAAGCTAGTGAAACAGAGAAAAAAGGAAAGTAAAATAAGAAATATTAATAAAAGGGGCGACGATTAGGAAGACATACCACTTTCTCCTCCTCAATCCAATTAAACTCCCAAGGAGAGCAGAGCGAAAAACCCTGAGGTAGGGGATTTACCAACCTATTGTCACCATAACGGGTGATATATGGACCCTCAAGAATGATAGGATAAACATCCCTTCGATTGTCATTAGAGTTCCGTGCAGTACGATTGGTCTTATCATTAAAATCGACGTCTCACATAATCCTTTCATGCTCTGCGAGGCCATCTTTCCTCGACAGACGAATAACCCAGCGAGATGACTCGGGCTTCATGATCACCACTTCGTAGTTAGCAAAGAAGCTGTCAATAGTATAATCAGAAGAAACATTTTCTAAGTCAGCATACGCTTCATTCCTGTATTCTCTAGGATAAAGGGATCCTAATCCAGCTGCACGACGAGCGAACTCCACCATAATCCTTATAGCGTCCCCACTCAGCTGAAAAATCGCACGTTTAACTTTATCGTGCGAGATGATTTCATAAAACAGAGGAATTCGCGGATCCAAAAGAGGGATAGGCAGACCATCGAGAAGTTGCCCTACAGAGATGATGATTTTCCAATCATTCCATTGATCAAACTTGAACCATTTAGGATTAAGCGTCAGAGTAGGCCCTGTTGAAGGAGGATCGGAAATGTAAAACCTTTATCCCTGAACTCGACCTGTAACTTATCAAATTGTTCTACCATTTCCAACCTGGTTCGTGCCCCATTGTTGATTCTTCGAGAATGGGATTATAAATATCAAAGTAGTCAAGATAGCCAAGATGATCAAAGGGGAGAAATAATACAATAGATGGGAAACAGAAGCAACAGTTGGAATGAAGAAAGATCAAGGATCAAGATCGAACGTAAAAATAACCACAGTAAGAAAATAAAAGTTGCAGAGGTTGAAGAAAGAAAGTGAAAAGAAGAGAATGAAGATGGGTGGGGGTGGGGGGTATTGGGTTGGGGGGGGGGGGGGTTATAAAGGATTTCGTTTTCTCCCCACGAAATTCACTTTTATGAATGCATTAATGAGTGAAAGGATATGAAGTGACAGTTGCAGGGATTAACCGCAACGTGTCCAAAAGTAAAACGATAAGAGCGACACGTGGAGGAATAAAGACCGAGATCTCGGAATATTATCAGTTAAGGAATATGAAAAGTTGATAAGGTGCGACAAATCGCATAAAAGGTGCGAAGAATATTATAAGAGCAGTTTCTCTCATCGCTCTTTATATAATAAACATCTCTAAGAGAAGAGGCAAAATGTAGGGGTTAAATATCCCACCCATAGGTATCATGCGAAGCTGTACTATTATAAGGGAGCGAACGTACTCGCACGTACTATATCCCAGATGACGGAATCAATGACTTCATAAGGTCACGAATAAAGTGTGAAGCCAGTGCGAAGTTCAAGAGCACGTGCGAGATGATCCCATACATGGGTGCGAACACATCGCACGTCGGATCCGAAAATAAGGGCTTTATTAGCTGCCCTCCACTATGTAAAACTCATATATATATGACCAACCATCCTTGTGTTGGAGAGGAGATCTTTTGGAGAGTTGAGGTAGAACTATAGGAGAGAAAGTTATTTTCCCCAAGTGAGGGTTTTATTTTCTTCTTTCTTGTATTGATTTCTAAACTTAATAAAATTCTTTTATGTGTTCTTCATGATGGTTTCCTAGTTTGTTATATAGATTATCTAAGGGGTGTAGTAGTGAGATTTTTCACTACTACACTTTGTGTTATGTTGATCCTCTTTTTTTAAAGTTACGTTGATCATCATTAAATATGGTAGATATTTTTTTCAATGTCATGTTCACTATTAAAAATGGCATACGTACATCTCGCAGACCTTTCTATTCTTTTTGCTGGATATAACTAAACCACATAACTGCAGGTTGTTGGAAGTTATAATCGCTAATTATAGTCTGCTTGGACACCACATAAGCAGTTTTCAGAAGTTAGAAATGATAGCAATCATTATGACGTTTAGTTCCTAATTTCATTTCTAACTTTTTTCGACTTGATGAAATTAAAAACTCAAGTACAAATGCCATGATCGACCATATCTCTGCGTCTAAAAAAAGTCATATCTCAGTATCTATCCTTAGGTCTCCAACCATGGATATCCAAAAGTTTCCATCCATTATAATTCTTTCAACTTTCCTTATATTTCTGTTCATGGTGGTGAAGAGGGTGAGATCAAAACCCTTAAGTTCTAACTTAAAATTGCCTCCAGGTCCATGGAAACTTCCTCTTATTGGTAATTTGCACAACATGTTAGGCCTAGTGCCAGTAGCGCATCGTACACTCGCAAATTTAGTCAAGAAATATGGACCCCTGATGCAGTTGCAACTTGGTGAAGTTCCTATACTTGTTGTTTCTTCCCCAACTGTCGCCAAACAGATTGTGAAGAACCATGACTTCATTTTCGCAGACATGCCCGAATTCTATGCTGGGAAAATATTGTTTTATAATTCTACTGATCTTGCGGTCTCTCGATATGGTGATTACTGGAGGGACATGCGTAAGAATTTCGTCATGTATTTATTAAGTGCTAAACATATGCAATTGTTCCGACCACTAAGAGAGGAAGAGGTATCGAATATGATCAAAACCCTTTCTTTACAAGCCGGTGCACCTGTCAACCTAAGTAAACGAGTTACATCCATGTTCAGCACTATCACTTCAAGAGCAGCATTCCGTGATAGCAGCAAAGTTAGCGAAGATGACATTTCGATGATTGGTGAATCACTTACTTCGGTAGGAATGAGCATGGAAGATCTATTCCCTTCGTTAAAACTAATTCACTGTCTTGGTGGAGTGACATCAAGAATGTTGCGCTTACATCGAGAAACCGACAAGTTTTTAGAGGGTATTATCCAAGATCATAAAACGAGTAGGATTGGTAGAAAGGAATATGACAATGTGGCTAATTTAGAGGAGGATCTGTTATATGTACTTCTTCAACAGAGTGGCGAATCGTCATTAACAACATAAAATATTAAAGCAGCCATTTTGGTTCGTATAATTTAACCTTACTGGTTATTAGCACTAAAAAAAAATTGTGTAGCGCTTTTTAATTTTGTTCTTTGTTTGTTCTCTTTTTCGCAGGAAATTTTGATTGGAGGAACGTTTACGTCAGCTACTGCAATACTATGGGCGATGTCCCAGTTGCTACTAAACCAAAAGATAATGGAGAAGGTACAAACCGAAGTAAGACGGGTATTTAATGGGAAGAAACATACAGAAGATGTTGGATATTTACAAGGTTTGCCGCTACGCAGAGTTATACGGTGATCGACCTTACTTGTTGAAATCCCATTTTAGAAGAAGCCATGTCCAGCGGTCTTGATTAATTGTGATAATCAAGCAACTATTTATAATGTCTCTAACAAGACTTATAATGGAAAGTCAAAACATGCAAGTCTTAGACATCAAATGGTAAGACATACTCAAAAGAGGAGTAGTTGCAGTAAACTGTATTGAAACAAGTAAGAACTTGGTAGACCCATTTACAAAAAGTCTACCAAAGGCAGTGGTTTCAGTAAAGTGTAATGAAATGGGACTAAGGTCTGTGAATGAAGTTTGATCGCCCATAGCAGAAACCCAACCTATGTTTTGGAAAGGATAAACAAGGTTCAATGTGGTACCAACAAGTTATGGAGGTGATTATGGAGCACTAATACAAAACTTCATTTCTAATTAGTGCTGGTTTTCTGCAAGAAAACAGGATGAATGAAAATCCTTGATAAGTCTAACTTTTATCACAAGGTGTCTCGCAGAAATACCTTCGAGACTTACCTATATGAGTATGGAAATCAGGCCGTTTCCTAAGAGAAGAAGACCGTTCTCTAAAGAAGACTCATGAATCTAGGATTTAAGCACATGGCCATTAATGTGCGAGCTACAAAACACACTATTCTCAGAAATCAATATGTGTTGAAATTCCGGGTTTATCATTAGGGGTACTTGGTTCAAGACTAGTTTCACCACTGAACCTCGATAAGACTTTGAATTTCTTACACTAAGTGAAGGTTCAAATCCAAAAGATACCTATCATTTATGTATTGGTTTCAACGATGATGCTTATTTCCCAAACTAAGCGTGAACTACGTTGGCTTGATCCCGCTCAGGTACGTAGGCAGTCACTTTAGTATTGCAGCCACTCTGATTTAATTTTTTTTTTTTACTTTGTGTTTTTCTCATTTTTTGAAAATAGGGGGAGAATGTTGGATATTTTCAAGGTTTGCCGCTACGCCCCCTAGCAGAGTCCGAGACAGCGTCTCGTGGAAATTGTTTTTCTGGTTTTACTTTGTAAAACCTAGAAGTTTCCATTCAAAATTGAACAGACGCGTCTCTTCCCATAAGCCACCATTAATGGCTTTTGGAAGCGTCTGTTGGTGATGAAACGACACTACCAACATGCATGAATATCACTATAAGTAGCAAAGATGTTCTCCCATTCCAACATATCAAAAACAATCTGTTTTCTTCTTCTCTAAAAATCATCATCAGAACCTTATACAATGTGTTTCTTGGTCGGGTCAAGGAAGTACAATCCTTGAATTCGATTACGGTATAGGGCTTCATTGAATCCTGAAGGCATAATTCGAGAGACCGTTTGTACTCGCCAAATTTATTGGGAAATGTCGAATTATTGTCTAAAAGAATCGAAAGAGCCTTGAAGTCAGGGGTACACCATTTTCTGTTTCTGTTTTCATCCTCTTGTTTAACCCAAAATTTCCAACAGTTTTAGACAATAAATTTCTGACAATGGAGGGTGAATATTCAAATTCGAATGTAACTGCTCAATCTCTGCAAGTGATGAGACAAACCCTAACTCGATTGGAACGTTTTGATGGTGATAATTTTACTCGTTGGCAAGAGACTGTGAAATTTTTCCTGATCACCATCAAGTTGTGGTACAACTTGAAGACGGTTTGGATGAAATTCCTGCACCATCAGACAAAGACATTGATGATTTGAAGGCCAGAAGAAAGAAGCGTCAGGAAGATGATTTTATGTGTCGTGGTCATATCTTGAACGCCCTGGGAACTAGTGTTTACAATGCCCATCGAAGTATTTCGTCTGCAAACGAATTATGGACTACGCTTGAAAACAAATACAAGATTTCTGAAGCAAGCAATAAGAAATTCCTGATTTGCAACTTCATGGATTTTAAAATGGTTGACAGTAAGTCAATTATTTCCCAGGTCAGTGAACTTTTACTCATTGTTAATCATCTTAAGGATGCTGAAATTGAACTTGTTTCTGCTTTTATTGTCGGAGTCATTATTTATCATCTTCCTCCTTCTTGGAATGGTTATAAGAAGAAACTTAAGCATGCTGAGACTGACTATGATTTAGAAGGTTTACAGCGTCATCTTCGTATAGAAGAAGACTCTTGTAAACGATAAATTAAGGATATTCAGCAAACTGAGGATCATTCTAAGGTTAACAGTGTAGATTTTTCTAAGACACCAAATGCTTTGAAACCTAATAATGATACTTAGTTTAAGAAGCAACATCCCAACAAGAATAGTAAGAAGAAGGGGCCTTGCTTCTTATGTGATAAACCCGACCATATTTCTTGTGATTGTCGTCTCAAAAAGAAACAACAAGGACAGAAAAAGAAGGCAAATATGGTCGATGACAAACTTGTTATTGTAGTGCAAGCCGCCAACGCCGTTTCTAACAATGAGAGTGGATGGTGGTACGACAATGGTTCAACTGTCCATATAGCATCTTTACAAGACATATGAATCGGTTACTGGCGAAGGAAACGAAGTTGTCTCTGCAAACAACTTACACAGCAAAGTGATTGGAAAAGGCACTATTGATCTCTCCTTTACTTCAGGAAAGACTGTTACTCTTACTAATGTATTACATGTCCCTGACATTGTGAAAAACATTATTTCTGGAGACCTCGTTATGAAGGCCGGATTCAAGACGACTTATGAGTCTAATAAGTTTGTATTGTCCAAAAATGGTGTATTTGTTGGACAAGGATATGCTTGTAATGGGATGATTAAGCTTAATTTAATAAATAATGGTTCTTCTTATACTATTGACTCCATTGATATATGAAATGGTAGATTAGGACATATGAATTATGGTTCCCTTAGAAACATGAGAAAATTATGATTAATTTCTGATTGAAATTTTGATAATATCTCTAAGTGTGAAATATGTGTGCAAGCAAAAATACATAGAATTTCCTTTAAGTCTGTAGTTAGAAATTCTTCCTTGCTTGAATTAGTACATAGTGATGTTGGTGATTTAAAAAATCATGTGGCTCGTGGTGGAAACAAATACTATGTTACTTTTATTGATGATTGCACTAGATATGCTTATACTTACTTGATGAAATCTAAGGATGAAGTCTTTGATATGTTCAAAATATACAAAGCAGAAGTAGAGACACAATTAGGACAGAAAATTAAAATTTTACGTTCTGATCGTGGTGGTGAGTATTTTCCTAATGAATTTAAATTGTTTTGTCAAGAGCATGGTTTAATTCATCAATTTACTGCACCTTATACACCTCAACAAAATGGTATTGCGGAAAGGAAAAATAGAACGTTGGTTGAGATGGTTATTGCTATGCTTATTAGTTCTAATTTGCCTAATTCCTTGTGGGGTGAAGCTATGTTATCTGCATGCTATATTTTGAATAGATATCCTTTGAAAAAGAAGAATGTTTCTCCCTATGAATTGTGGTTTAATAGGAAACCAAATTTGAGAAGACTTAAAGTTTGGGGTTGCTTAGCATATGTTAGGAAGCCTGATGCTAAAAGACCTAAGTTAGGAAATAGGGCGTATAGATGTGCTTTTGTAGGTTATTCACTTAACAGTATTACTTACATATTTTTAATCCTTGACACTTTTGAGATTATAGAATCTGTAGATGTGGAATTTTTTGAGAACTTGAATAGGAATAGTTCCCAAATGCAACCCATAGAAAACCCGTTGTTACCTAGTCTAGAATATATAGAGACTAATAACAATGATGAACATTCTGCTCCTAACATAGTAGATATTTCTGAAAGTATAGAAGATATCGAACCCTAGAAGAAGTAAGAGAGCAAGGAAAGCGAAAAGCTTTGGTCCAGAATGGGTACAATATCTTGTAGAAGGTAGTAAGAATGAAATTCTTAGTATAACTAGATATGTAATGCATGTTGATGATGACCCTAAAACTTATGCTGAGGCAATGAGTTCCAGAGATGCTATTTTCTGGAAAGAGTCCATCAATGATGAAAAGCATTCACTTTTGTCTAATGGTACTTGGATATATTGTGATTTACCTCATGGCGTAAATCCTATAGGATGTAAATGGGTATTCAAGAGAAAAATGAATGCAGACGGTTCCATTGATAAGTTCAAAGCCAGACTAGTTGCTAAGGGTTATAAACAACGACATGGAATTGACTATTTTGATACATATGCTCCTGTTGCTCGCATCTCATCTATTCGTTGTTTAATTGCACTTGCCTCTACACAGAAGTTAATTATACATCAAATGGATGTCAAAACCGCCTTTCTAAATGGTGATTTAGAAGAAGAGATATATATGGAACAACCCGAAGGTTTCATATTGCCAGGCCAAGAAAAGAAGGTTTGCAAGTTGGTAAAATCTCTTTATGGATTGAAGCAAGCTCCCATGCAATGGCATGAGAAGTTTGACAAAGTAGCTTTGTCACATGGTTTTGTTGTAAATGATGCTGATAAATGTATCTATAGTAAGCATGATAGTTCTGGATGTGTGATTCTCTGTTTGTACGTTGATGATATGCTTATTTTTAGATCTGACATATCTCGTGTGGAAGAAACAAAGAAGTTTCTTAACTCTAACTTTGATATGAAGGACTTAGGGGAGGTTGATGTGATCTTGGGAATCAAAATCCTAAGAAAGGGAGATGAGTTGGTTTAAACCCAATCTCATTACATTGAGAATTTTCTCAAGAAGTATGGTCATTTTGATGACAAACCAGCCCCTACTCCTTTAGAACCTACTATAAAGTTAATGAAGAACACTGGGCGTACTCATGCACCACTTGAGTATTCTAGTATTATTGGAAGTCTTATGTATGATATGCATTGCACAAGACCGGACATAGCTCATGCCGTGGGATTGCTATGTCGTTTCTCAAGTAACCCAGGAGTTGAACATTGGAAAGCAGTTTCAAGAGTTTTGGCTTACTTGAAAGGAACCATTGACTATGGTTTGCATTATAACGGCTATCCCGCTGTATTAGAAGGATACAGTGATGCTACCTGGAACAATTTAGAATCCAAATCCAAGTCGATTGGTGGATGGATATTTACATTAGGAGGTGCTGCTGTGTCTTGGAGTTCCAAGAAGCAGACCTGTATTTCTGACTCAACAATGTTGTCAATATTGATAGCGTTAACTGATGCATGTAAGGAGGCGGAATGGCTTAGAAACTTACTTGTTGAAATCCCATTTTGGAAGAAGCCATGTCCAGCGGTCTTGATTAATTGTGATAATCAAGCAACTATTTATAATGTCTCTAACAAGACTTATAATGGAAAGTCAAGACATGCAAGTCTAAGACATCAAATGGTAAGACAAATACTCAAAAGAGGAGTAGTTGCAGTAAACTATATTGAAACAAGTAAGAACTTGGCAGACCCATTTACAAAAAGTCTACCAAAGGCAGTGGTTTCAGTAAAGTGTAATGAAATGAGACTAAGGTCTGTGAATGAAGTTTGATCGCCCATAGCAGAAACCCAACCTATGTTTTGGAAAGGATAAACAAGGTTCAATGTGGTACCAACAAGTTATGGAGGTGATTATGGAGCACTAATACAAAACTTCCCATTTCTAATTAGTGTTGGTTTTCTGCAAGAAAACATGATGGATGAAAATCCTTAATAAGTCTAACTTTTATCACAAGGTGTCTTGCAGAAATACCTTCGAGACTTACCTATATGAGTATGGAAATCAGGCCGTTTCCTAAGAGAAGAAGACCGTTCTCTAAAGAAGACTCATGAATCCAGGATTTAAGCACATGGCTATTAATGTGCGATCTACATAACACACTATTCTCAGAAATCAATATGTGTTGAAATTCCGGTTTTATCATTAGGGCTACTTGGTTCAAGACTAGTTTCACCACTGAACCTCGATAAGGCTTTGAATTTCTTACACTAAGTGAAGGTTCAAATCCAAAAGATACCTATCATTTATGTATTGGTTTCAACGATGATGCTTATTTCCCAAACTAAGCGTGAACTACGTTGGCTTGATCCCACTCGGGTACGTAGGAAGTCACTTTAGTGATGCAACCACTCTGATTTAAATTTTTCTTTTACTTTGTGTTTTTCTCATTTTTTGAAAATAGGGGGAGAATGTTGGATATTTTCAAGGTTTGCCGCTACGCCCCCTAGCAGAGTCCGAGACAGCGTCTCGTGGAATTTTTTTTCTGGCTTTACTTTGTAAAACCTAGAAGTTTCCATTCAAAATTGAACTGACGTGTCTCTTCCCATAAGCCACCATTAATGGCTTTTGGAAGCGTCTGTTGGTGATGAAACGACACTACCAGCATGGCTAGTGTTGAGCTAACACTTGCTCATTTACTATACCATTTTGATTGGAAGATCTCCCAAGGCCAAGACATTGACATGGAAGAGCGCTTTGGTGTGTCGGTTACTAGAAAACGTGATTTGATTCTGATTCCCATCCCTTTCGTTCCTGAATGATCTTGTCAATGGTATGTAGTTTTATTTCTTTATATATGTTTCATATGAGTTCCGAGTGTGTGCGCTGAAGTTGTTGTAAAAAAGAAGTTTGTAACCGAGTTTGTAATCCCTTTTATTCTGCTTCGCGACCAACAAATAAAAATCATGCATTCCCCAGTCATATACGTCATGTTCTGCTTTTTTGATCACATGTTCCTGTTATGGAATTGATTAGGATACGAGGGACCCAGAATTTCAGCTTTTTTAAAGCTACTTTACGGCAAAAAAATCTTTTGTTTTTGGATACTAGAATCTTCTACTATTTAACCATACATATTATAAGGGCTGATATATAAGGGCGGATACCAACATTACTGTTTACTCACGGTTTATAACGGCTGATACCAACATTACTAGGGATGATATCATCTCAAGATCTTAAGCGATCCTGACCGTTTGATCGACTAAATGGTATCAGTCCCCAATAATTCTGATATCAGCCCTTATAAATCATGCTCTTCCTTTGCTTTTCCATCATTCTTTATGCCAATTATTAAGGCACTAAGCCTCACCAATTTATCAACTTGTTGAGCATTAGATAAAGGAGTCCCTTGCTGGCTGGTGTTAAAAACTCTTCTTTAGATTCATATAAGCTGGTGTTAAAAAAGAACGATTTTTTAGGGATCATGGTTTTTCTGAGGGGACCATGGTTTTATTAGGTCACCTTCCCTATAGTTATAAGGGGTTTCCTAAAGCATTAAAATGACTAACCTACCCTTAACCTAATTTAATTTAAAACCAACCCAATAACCACCTATATATATATAACCACCACCTCCTCCCACCATCGCCGATTACCACCACCACCACCTCCGATTATCACCACCACCAACCACCGATTACCACCACCACCACCTCCGATTATCACCACCACCAACCACCGATTACCACCACCACCTCCGATTACCACCACCACCAACCACCACCACCACCACCACCACTATATATATATATAGCTTAATTTAAAACATTAACAAAGATATTCTCACAAACCCATTACTTGTCATTCGTTTTTGGTTGAATAAATGAGAAATAATCATTAAAATGAGTTGAAAATGGAAGTTGCGGAGAGGTTTAATGGAGGGTTTTTTTTTCAGAGAAAAGTTCGGTTATCACGATTTAATTTTTTCTTAACCGAACTCAGAGTTCGGTTGATTCGCAAAAAAATACTTTTAACCGAACTCCTTGTATTAGAACAACACAAGTCCATAAGTTCGGTTCCTTCGCAAAATAATGATATCACCGAACTTTAGTTTATGAAAATAATGAGAATTCCACAAGTTCGGTTCGTTCGCAAAATTTTAAGTTTTCTTTGTAACCGAACTCTACCTTTGAAACCTCGTAACCGAACTCTACCTAATTCGCCAAGAAATAAATTTCGTAGTAACCGAACGATTGCATATATGCATATATAAGCCCAGTTCGGTTGATTCGCAAAATATGTTGAAGTTTGCGAACCAACCAAACTTCTAACACTAGGTTACTTTTAACTTGCAGTTTGGTTGGGAAATTGGTCGCGTTGAAGTTTGCGAACTAACCGAACACACAAGATGTACCCAAATAAATTATTAAGTTCAAAGTTCGGTTACCTACCATTTTATCCTAGGTAACCGAACATTACACTGTACGACCAAAACCTCCATTAACGAGCGAGTTCGGTAACCTGCGTGTTTGGAAAACGTAACTGAACTACACTTTCAGGTGTATTCGGTTACATGTTTTTGACATATGGTAACCGAACTGGCTCAAATCTACATAAAAAATTTCATATTTTTTTTTAAAAGTTTGGAGCAATTCAACCAACATTATCTAAGTTTGAAGCCTACCTGGGTACCCAAATACCCTTCCTCCGGTTGTGGTTGTAAAATCCATCGTTTTTCATGTTTTCCTTCTTCATCTTCTCTAACTTTACTCTCTCAATAATTCTACTTCTTTAAAAAAAAACATCTGATTTTTTAATCTCACTAATTATCTTTAACTTAATCATCCCACTAATCATTACACTAACTATTATTAACACTAACTAATCATCACCCAAAATAAATCAGGAGGATAATTTAGGTATTAATATAAATATCTAGATAAAAATGACCTAAATTTACTTCTAATGTCTTTACCCAAAATAAAACCATGGTTCCCAAAAAAATCATGGTCCCAAAAAAATCTTTCTTAAAAAAGTCTTCTTTCTTTTTTTTAGGTTGGACGAGGAAAGCGATTAGCCCAATAGAATTTATTGGCCCAACCTAAAAAAAAGGGATGAAGGGCGCAGTAGCTGATTTGATTGCGAAAAACGCCATGTTGACGTGTTGGTCAAGTTTTTCGTCATGGACATGTTGGTCAAGTTTCTGACCTTTCTCAATGCTCTTCTCAATATGCTACGGCCGAACAAAGTTACGGTCGATATGCTTCCTTGAGTGTTGCCTGCCCCTTCGAGCTTTGGCCCTTATAAGGATAAGGTGACGTCTAACTCGAGCCCAGCTCCATCTTGTCCTGCCTGCACTCCTGAGTTAATGTTCCGGTACACTTTATGCATTTCCGTGAGTATTGACATCCATAACTATTTGATCTCTTCTCTTATTAGCAGTAACCCTACCTTAGCTTGATAGAATAACGATACCTAACAGTTCATTCAAATACTTGACGTTTACAAATAAACCGAAAACTGTCCGCTGAGTTCGTTTTCCCCTACCTATCTTCATATGTTGGATACGAACTGTTTAGTGTGTACCATGCACTACACCATTTTCAGGATTTTGTCACAGGCTATACCTGTTACTGATTGAATTTGTAACGGTTATAACTGTACTAAATAGGCCGTTATTAATAATTGTGATGTTGTTTTGTAACGGTATTATCTGTAACAATATCCAGATACAGTCACATATAAAAAGCGTAACAATAATTAATAGCCACAATTGACCTAATTTTATGATTGCGACACGTGTCATATTTGTCACATATATCTTAACGGTTTTAACTGTTACTCTTTATTTACAACAATTCTAATCACGTGGTACTTTTTGTTACATATACAGTAACACCTATAAGTGTGGCTATTGATTTGCAACAATATTTGTTGACGCGTGTTGTTTTTAAGAGGTTGACACGTTTTTTTTTAATTACATTTCTTGTTACAGCTAAACCCGTGACAATTCTTTAAGTCACAATTAAAAAAAAATGGGTAGCCCAGATTTTCATGGATCCGGGCTTCCAGTTTACAGGCCTGCGATACAGGTCACGATGATGGACCTGCACTCTCAGTTTACAGGCCTGAACTACAAATAAACCACAAACTACACAGATTCTACCATCATGCACCTGTATTTTCTAGTTTACAAACATGCAGTACAATTAAACCTGAAACACAACTGCAATCTATTCTCTTTCAATCCGCAATTCATACATATCACATCTACAATCCCTAACCTCACCATAACTTCAAAACATGGATAAAGTTCTCCAACCTCTTCATACATATTCCACACATACATTTTACACTGCAACTGCTCCAAAGACCACCATCATCTATCTTCTGATCCTTTGCCATGTGTAGGATCAAGCAAACACTCGTGAGCTGCAACCAAACAGAAACAAGCCCAACTTCAATAAGGACAACTGCAGATCAAGCAAACACCATAATTATTCTAACATACGCCAGGGTTAATAAGACATTCATAGCATCATTCACTAGAGCCATTACCCATCAACTGCGCTACCATTACTAAACTATAACAAGTATCACTATGTAAACCATATGAACATATTCAGAATGGAGAATTACTTGAGCGAAAGAGAACTATAGATCAGAAGCAAGAATGATGGTTAACTGCAGACTCATGTTAATGCTCTTCTCCTCTTACATACTCTCTTACAAACACTCGCAACATCTGATCCATTGCGCTAAACCACATCATGCCATTACAAGAGTGTGTTATTAGCACCTTTGAGAAAACTACCAATTGCACTAAACCACTCGGGAATTTCTGGTCATCGTGTAAGCACACAAATCCGAAGTGAAAGAAAACATACTTACTTAGTAACATCTATAATGCAGCATCATGTCATGTTTCATCCACACATATTCAAATTACAGAAGCAGTTAGTTAAGCCATCATTTGTTGCAACATAATTGGTGAGACCAACTTAGTTAAGAAAGACAATAAGAAAAGCTCTAACTCATGATGCTCACATTTTATGTTTCTTACATCAGAGACGATTATGGAAAGTAAGTACCTATGGGCCTGTCTGGATAAAAATGACATTGCAGCAGCTACTGTTAATTCAATAACCATCTACAATACCAATACTTGTACTCCACCAACTGCGTAACCTTCTACCTGGTAAGGAGGCGGAGATAAAAATACAATCAAACGTTCAAATCCAAGTGATCAAAGATAAATATAAGAGTATAATAAGGCTTACCTTTGGTATTACACATTTGCATTTTCGATGCTTGGACACCAACCTGTGACATCAGCCCAGCTTCAATGAATTCAGATTCAGTAATTCAGAAATAAAGAAAGACAGATCATATGGTAGTGCATGTAAAATAGTTATCATCCTTGTACAAAATAGATTCTCTCAAAACCATAACAGAACATCAATTTATGTGTATGACAAAGATATGTGAAACAGAGTTAAACGACTTACAAAAGATTGTAAAACACCTTTTATGGAAAAACGATATTTGACATTCATACTCTTGTGTCTAAGCCTCATGCCAACAGATACATTTTGCAAGATATACATCTCAAGAAGAGAATTATATATCTACAAATTAGTAATCTGACTTTCTTATATTGAGGAACTTCCCTCTGTGGTGCCACAATCGCTATATTTGTCTACTAACAGGCTGTTGTTGTATTCTCTCTATTCAAAATAATGTAACAGGTATATGGTAATGCGCTAGACCTAAAACATTGGCATCTAACTAATGTAAGAAACCCATAATAATATACTTGAAAAGAGAGGGATAAAGAGCACCACTTGCACAGAGTACATGTTGCAGTTCTGTTGCTTCTAAACCTTGCACTGCAGTTATGTCGCTTTACCAAGAACTGATTTGTTTAAATATTAATTTCCTAAGCCGCAACAACACACTCGTTTCAAGTTTACACCCGACATAAAGCCACTAGAAAAGAATCACTATTAAAGCTCAAATCTACAATTTCCTACAATGTCAAACCCAAGAGAAATGTTCAAAAGACAAGCTTTGGAACAAATGACAAGTAACATACCAGAAATTCTTTTAAGCTCATCAACAAAGGACAAGTTTACACCTAGCGTCTACCAGTTCTTTCTCTGTATATTTTTAGCTCATCAACATCTGAGAAATCTGACACCATACGTCAAAAGAGAAACAAAGCTAGTATATATAATATCTTCAGAATTATAAAAAAAAAACTCTGCACAATTTAAGAGTTCTCGCAAACATAAGAAATCCAGTCAGTCTTAGTTAAGATAGATTTTCCTTACATAAGTGGAATGAATATACACATGATTTTGCATTCGCATAAAAAAAAGAGCTTGGCACATTTGAGGGTTAATTCTAGTGTTGGTCGTAGTAAACCAGCACACTTAGGTTACCTACAGTTAAATCTATAGAATTTCAAGTAGCCAATGCATTTCTGAACAAGGATTAGAATGAGACGCCAAGAAACAGCCAGTTAGATTCAGAGAGCTATTCAACTGAGTATTGACCTGTGAACATATGCAAAGTTTTTCTCTCCTAGTAACACAAGTTACAGAGAGAATAAGATCAAATGCTTTGACCAAGTAAGTAGTAAAGAAAAGTACAAATACATAGAGAAGAAAAGCAACAATTTTGCTTGTGCAAATAGAGAAATAAAGGTAAAAAGCTAACAAAATCATTACTTCCACTAAGCTAACCAAGTTCAAATCTGAACCGAAATCAAAACCCCACCCCATGCTATCACAGTAAACCTATCACTTCCATAAATAAATGAGACTTCAAACCCAAAAAAAGACTATCAAAACTTTACCAAAATCAAGAATTAAACAAAATAAAATCCAACTCAAGAATCATTGAGGAACCGTAAATCAACATACTAATCTCAACCCGTAACTTAAAATAGTAGAACAAACCCCCAATTCGATGATTGTGAGAGAGATTTACATTTTTTTTCAACACGGAGTTTTCAGATCTGTGAACCCAAGGTCTTGACCTTAAGCTCAATAATACTTTCTCCTGCAGCTGAGGTTATAGTGGCTTCTTGAGCAGCTTTCTTCTGTCATACTACTAGGCTATCACAATAAAACACAAAGCATCAGATATTCAATAGTGTATGTCTTGTCACCTACACATCCAAAACCAAAAAAAAAAAATCAGATTTAACCTTTCAATAATGTGATTCAGTCTCTTGAGAACAAGTAACCTTGATCCCGAGCTTCCAAACCTTTCAAGAACTTGGGCATCACCTACAAAATCATACAAACCAAAGTAGTCCCCGTTTTCACCATAGAGAAACCATTAATCTGTAACCCTAAATCTAACAAAACAAACCCCTAATCTGTAACCCTAAATCCAACAGAACAAACCCCCCTAATATGTAACCTTAAAACAACAATTGAGTAACCATCTTCAGCAAAGAATACCGCATCAGCAACACTGCAATCAAAACAATTGGATCTTCAATTCAAAAATCAGTAGAGAAAAAATATACAGAGAGACGGGGATTAAAGAATTTACCTTTCGATTTGTTTTCTCATCTTTGTCGTCGTGATTTACTGTAGATTAAGAAAATGATCTAAGATTTTCTTCTTTGTTATCATCAGTGGATTCTTGAATCTTATTGTTATTAAATTGGACAGTGATTCAGTGAATGAAGAAGAAGAAGATTGTAAAAAAGAGTTCCGCCGCTGAGGAGGAAAGAGAAAGGAGAGAAGAGGGAGAAAGGAAAGGAAGAGAAGATTGACATGAAATGAAGGAATGTATTAGGGTTAGTTTTTAGTGCGTGGTGAACGTGTGCGATGTGCATGTGCTGAATTAGTGTAGAACTTTTGACAGGTCAGCGATCCATATGACCTTTTCAGTTTCTGTTGTGCTTATCATTGGATCAATGCATAATGGATGGCTAGAGATGCACAAGTTGATGGTGAGCGAGAAGCATAGACTAAAAGATGTTTATGTTTGAGCGAGGGAATGACCGGTTGAAAATGAAATGGTTTTCACTCGGGCTATGTATAGTTATCGTCAAACCTTTAAACCGGACCAGACCGTTTAAGTATAATTGTCAATCTTATCTAATATTTTGGGATAATTTTAATTTTATCTGAGTTTCTCATTCGGATGAACTGGAGACGAAATATATCATATTTGAACATACCATGTTCGAAGATTACTAAAGTTAGAGTTCAATTTCTCGTTCGGATGAACTGAAGACGAAATATATCAGAATTGAACATCACGGGTTCAAAGATTACTAGAGTTTGACCTGAGTTTCTCGTACGGATGAACTGAAGACGAGATATATATTATTCGAACATCACAAGTTCAAAGATTGCTAGAGTTAAACCTGAGTTTCTCGTTCGGATGTACGGAAAACGAAATATATCAGATTACTAGAATTAGACATGAGTTTCTCGTTCGGATGAACTGAAGACGAAATATATCAGATTCGAACATCACAGGTTCAAAGATTACTAGAGTTTGATCTGAGTTTCTCGTTCGGATGAACTGAAGACGAGATATATATTATTCGAACATCACTGGTTCAAAGATTGCTAGAGTTAAACCTGAGTTTCTCGTTCGGATGAACTGAAGACGAAATATATCAGATTACTAGAATTAGACATGAGTTTCTCGGTCGGATGAACTGAAGACGAAATATATCAGATTCGAACATCACAGGTTCAAAGATTGCTAGAGTTAGACCTAAGTTTCTCGTTCGGATGAGCTGAAGATGAAATATATCAGATTCGAACATCACAGGTTCAAAGATTGCTAGAATTAGACATGAGTTTCTCTATCGGATGAACTGAAGACGAAATATATCATATTCGAACATCACGGGTTCAAAGATAGCTAGAGTTAGACCTGAGTTTCTCGTTTGGATGAACTGAAGACGAAATATATATCAGATTCGAACGTCACAGGTTCAAAGATTGCTAGAGTTAAACCTGAGTTTCTCGTTCGGATGAACTGAAGACGAAATATATCAAATTACTAGAGTTAGGCATGAGTTTCTCGGTCGGATGAACTGAAGACGAAATATATCAGATTCGAACATCGCTGGTTCAAAGATTGCTAGAGATAAACCTGAGTTTCTCGATCGGATGAACGAAAGACGAAATATATCATATTCGAACATCACAGGTTCAAAGATTGCTAGAATTAGACCTGAGTTTCTCGATCGGATGACCTGAAGACGAAATATATCAGATTCGAACATCACAGGTTCAAAGATTGCTAGAGTTAGACCTGAGTTTCTCGTTCGGATGAACTGAAGACGAAATATATCAGATTCGAACATCACAGGTTCAAAGATTATTAGAGTTGGACCTGAGTTTCTCATTCGGGTGAACTGAAGATGAAATTTATCAGATTTGAACATCCCGAGTTCAAAGATTACCAGAGTTAAAACTGAGTTTTATGATTCGGATGAACATCAATTACTAGAGTTAGACCTGAGTTTCAAACTATAGTAACCTGTAACATCAGAATTGAACATCACAGGTTCAAAGATTACTAGAGTGAAAATGACCAGATTACCCTTATCGGAAATAAGTAAAGTAAATATTACATATTAAGAAAATGACCATATTACCCTTATCGGAAATAAGTAAAGTAAATAGTACAAATAATGAAAATGACCATATTACCCTTACTAGAAATTAGTGCAATAAATATCATGGAGATAGTGAAAATGACCATATTACCCTTATCGGAAATAAGTGAAATAAATATTACAGATAATGAAAATGACCATATTACCCTTACTAGAAATAAGTGCAATAAATATCACACAAACAGTAAAAATGACCGTATTACCCTTACTAGGAATTAGTGCAAAAAATATCATGGAGACAGTTAAAATGACCATACTACCCTTATCGGAAATAAGTAAAGTAAATATTACAGATTGTGAAAATGATCATATTACCCTTACTAGAAATAAGTCAATAAATATCACAAAGACAGTGAAAATGACCAAACTACCCTTATCAAAAATATGTAAAGTAAATATTATGGACTGTGAAAATGACTATTTTACCCTTACTGGAAGTAAGTGCAATAAATATTATGGAGCCCGTCAAAATGACCAAACTACCCTTATTAGAAATAAGTGCAATAAATATCACACAAAGGGTGAAAATGACTATACTACTCTTACTGGAAATTAGTGACATAAATATTATGGAGACTGTGAAAATGACCAGTCTACCCTTATCAAAAATAAGTAAATTAAATATTACAGACTGTGAAAATGACTATTTTACCCTTACTGAAAATTAGTGAAATAAATATTATGGAGACTGTCAAAATGACCAGACTATCCTTATCGGAAATAAGTAAAGTGAATATCACAGACTGTGAAAATGACCATATTACCCTTAATGGAAATTAGTGCAATACTGTGAAAATGACCAGACTACCCTTATTAAAATAAGTAAAGTAAATATTACAGACTGTGAAAAATGACTATTTTGCCCTTATCGGAAATAAGTGCAATAAATATAATGGAGACTCTCAAAATGACCAGACTATCCTTATCGGAAATAAAGTGAATATTATAGACAATGAAAATGACCATACTACCCTTACTGGAAATAAGTGTAATAAATATTATGGAGACTGTGAAAATGACCAGACCACCCTTTTCGGATATGAGTAAAGTAAATATTACAGTCTGTGAAAATCACCATTTTACCCTTAGGGGAAATAAGTGCAATAAATGTTATGGAGACTGTGAAAATGACCAGACTACACTTATTGGAAATAAGTAAAGTAAATATCATTGACAGTGAAAATGACCAAATTACCCTTACTAGAAATTAGTGCAATAAATATAACGGTGACAAAGAAAATGACCAGACTACCCTTATCGGAAATAAGTTAAGTAAATATTATAGAATGTGAAAATGACCATTTTACCCTGACCGGAAAATGACCATTTTACCTGTACGGCCGTAAGGGTAAAATGGTCATTTTCACTATCTCCATAATATTTACTGCACTTATTTCCTATAAGGGTAATATGGTCATTTTCACAATATATAATATTTACTTTACTTATTTACGATAACGATAGTCTAGTCATTTTCACAGTCACCATAATATTTATTGCACTAATTTCCATTAAGGGTAATATGGTCATTTTCACAGATTGTAATATTTACCTTACTTATTTCCGATAAGGATAGTCTGGTCATTTTCACAGTCTCCATAATATTTATTGCACTAATTTCCATCAAGGGTAATATGCTCATTTTCATAGTTTGTAATATTTACTTTACTTATTTCCGAATAAGGGTAGTTTGGTTATTTTCACGGTCTCCATTACATTTATTAACCTTACTTCCAGTAGGGTAAAATGGTCATTTTCACAGACTATAATATTTACTTGACTTATTTTTGATAAGGGAAGTTTGGTCATTTTACAATCTCCATGATGTTTATTGCATTAATTTCTAGTAAGGGTAATATGGTCATTTTCACAGTCTGAAATATTAACTTTACTTATTTCTAATAAGGGTAGTCTGGTCTTTTTGACCCTCTCAATAATATTTATTGCAGTAATTTCCAGTAAGGGTAATATGCTCATTTTCACAGTCTGTAATATTTACTGTACTTATTTCCAATAACTGGTCATTTTCACAGTCTCCATAATATTTATTGCATATGTTTCCAATAAGGGTAAAGTGATCATTTTTATAGTCTGTAATATTTACTTTACTTATTTTTGATAAGGGTAGGTTGGTAATTTTCATAGTCTCCTTGATATTTATTGCACTTATTTCCAGTAAGGGTAATATGATCACTTTCAGTATGTAAACTTTACTTATTTTTGATAAGGGTAGTTTGGTCGTTTTCAAAGTCTCCATGATATTTATTGCATTTATTTCCAGTAAGGGTAATATGGTCAACTTCACAGTCTGTAATATTTACTTTACTTATTTCTGATAAAGGTAGTCTGGTCATTTTCATAGTCTCCAAAATATTTATTACACTTATTTCCAGTAAGGGTAAAATAGTCATTTTAATAGTATGTAATATTTGCTTTACTTATTTCTAATAAGGGTAGTTTGGTCATTTTCGTAGTCTCCATGAAATTTATTGCATTTATTTCTAGAAAGGGTAATAATTATTTTCATAGTCTCCATGATATTTATTGCACTTATTTCTAGTAAGGGTAATATGGTCATTGTCACAATAAGGGTAATATGGTCGTTTTCAAAATGTGTAATAGTTCCTTTACTTTTTTCCGATAAGGGTAGTCTGGTCATTTTCACAGTCTCCATAATATTTATTGCACTTATTTCCAGTAAGGGTAAAATGGTCATTTTCACAGTATGTAATATTTTCTTTACTTATTTCTTATAAGGGTTGTATGGTTGTTTTCACAGTCTGTAATATTTAATTTACTTATTTCCGATAGGGGTAGTCTGGTCATTTTCACAGTTTCCATAATATTTATTGCATTAATTTCCATTAGGGGTAATATGGTCATTTTCACAGTCTGTAATATTTACTTCACCTATTTCTGATAAGGGTAGTCTGGTCATTTTCACAGTCTGCATAATATTTTGTTGCACTTTTTTCCATTAAGGGTAATATGGTCATTTTAACAGTATGTAATATTTACTTTACTTATTTCCGATAAGGGTAGTCTGGTCATATTCACAATCTTCGGAATTTTTATTGCACTTATTCCGATAAGGGTAGTCTGGTAATTTTCACTGTCTTCGGAAGAAGCAGATATGTCAAAGTCAAATTTCTATAACGTCATGACTTGGTGACTTGGTCTTGATCTTGTTTTCTAATTTTAAGAAAATTAAAAAGAAAAAGAAAAATGTATTTTGATTTATAGAAATGAAATATAATTGTTAGTTTGTACAAATGTGGGAAAATTAGTGACAAGTAAAATTCAAAGTGTCATAATTTTGGGGTTGTTTTAGATGTGGTGAAATATTTGGGTGGAATCATCACTTTGAATTATAATTGTGATTGTCTGTAAAATTGTCAACAAATATTATTGTGACTAATAAAAAAATTTAATATTCCTAATTATTATCACGAATACATAATTTAATAACAGTTATAATTGTTGCAGGACTTATCACAGGTGTATCTGTGACTGAAAGATAAACTGTGACAGGTTGTATTGTTACAAAATCCTGATTTTGGTGTAGTGATGGATTAAAAAAAAAGGGTAAAACCCCGGCAGTTGCTGATCCTTGTAAAAAATTCCAAAAGCAACGGTTGACACTTTTTGCAACGTATTTGTATCTTTTTTACCTCCACAGTAAACTTTTCACAGCGTCATAACTCAATGATGGAAATTGAAAATCGCCGTTGACAAGCCAAATGAATCCAGTATCCCGAGCGCTACAACTTCAGACGAGCCAAGATTAGGCCAAACAAAGAAGAACCGTAAGGAAAAAAAAAAAAAAAAAAGACACTAGCAACACCTCTACCCTAGATATAAGCCAGGTCCGGAATTTTTTCGTCGCCGAGTTCCTTTTTCCCCTACGTAGCTTCATATTTTGGATAAGAACTGTTCACCGAACAGGGACTTAAAAAATGGGTAAAACTCCAATATTTACAAGCAACATTTGACACTTTTTTACCCCCACAGTGCACTTTTCACAATGTTTTTTTAAACAAGCCCTCTTAGAGCGTCCACAATGGTGCGAGTATAACTAAAGACCAAAGACTAAAAAAAAAGACCAAATTTGGGTTTAGTCTGTCCTGTGGCGTAGCGGGTGACGAGTAAATTTGGTCGCGCGTTGATATAAAGTCCGCTTCATCGTCCAGCGTAGATAAAAATTACGCCTGGCATGGGACGTTGATAAAGATAACGCCTGGTATGGGGCGTTGATAAAGATAACGCCTGGTATGGGGCGTGAACTATAGCAACGTCTGTGTGGGACGGAGATTATATGTTCGCCCGGGTTCAAAAATAAAAAAAAAAAAATAAAAAAAAATGGGGCGTTGATAAAGACAACGCCCCAAACAAATTTCCTAAAGTTTTAAAACTTTAGGCGTTGACTATATAAACGCCTCTCTTCAGGCGTTAAGAATATAAACGCCTGTTGCCCGCGTTAACTTTACGTACGCCCGACGGGGCGTACATTTAACCAACGCCCCATCCAGGCGTACATTTTACCAACGCCTGTTCGTTGGGCGTTAACTATACGAGTGCCTGATGAGTGGCGTAGACTATATCAACGTCCGTGGTGTAGGCGGAGATTATATAAACGCCTGACTATATTTTGGTTTGGTCTTGGTCGTCGACCAAATTTGGTCTGGTTTTTACTCTTTGATCAAATTTTGATCGATAGTCCATCCCACTGCGCCAGCCCACTGGACCAAATATTTGGGTTTACTAGTCCATTGCAGTTGCTCTTAGAGTCCAGTTGACTAATCAAGGATGGAAATTGAAAATCTTACTTCACAAGCCAATTGAATCCAATTTACCAGTCAAGGACGTGAGTACATTCCTACTGGACTCATACTGCACCACTCAAATATAGTACTGTTGACTTGGTCAATTTTTTGGAGCACACTCTTAGTGCACTTGAAAAATTGTTCCTATTGCGTTCGTCATGCAGTCATATACGCTATCATTCAGAGCCTAGTTAGTAATTCGGGATTCGGCAAACGCACGGAACGGCAAACGTACGAGTATTATACGGTTTTGTAAAATCCAGATTCGGTCCAAAATTCGGTCAACGGGACGTGATTAGTCAGTAATTCGGAACGGCATACGTACGTGTATAATTCGATTTATAAATGTGAGTTCGGCTCTGAAAATTCGGTATCTATATATAACAAATAATTTGTATTTATAAGGTCATAGACCAATTTTTATGCATATGTGTGAGTTATTTAAAGAAAAAATAAACTTAATATGATGATATTAATAATATATACAACATTAGTTATCCAAGAGGACGTCATATGGTGGTTTAATTTAGATGTTTGGTTAGTGAGTTTGAGATCTCTCTCACCTTCACCTTCAAATCTCTTCAGTCGTTTTTGTTTTATAAAAATTACAACACGTCTAATATTCGGTCGTGTATGCTCGGGAGGAAGTAAAGCCCAGAAAGTGGAATCTTTGAAAAGTAAAAGCTAAAGAATTTATGGCGAATTAAGCAGACGTATCATTCGGGATACGTAAAATTCGTGAACGATTCGCGAATAATCCGGGAATGCCACATAATATGCGACTTGGGTTCGGAATTACAAACGTACGCGAATAAAACGGTAAAATTCGTGATACAGAAAAATTCGTGAATGATTCGCGAATCATTCGCGAACTTACTAACTAGGATTCAGAGACATACATAAAGGGTATGACATACGTAGAGGGTATTTTATTAGTTACATTTTTCCCTTTTAGTCGTACGTTTTTGTTTTGGAGTTGACCAGGACTTTGGGTGACGCAAAATTTCACCCTTTTTAAAGTCCCTTTGCGGTAAAAATCTCTTTGATTGGATACTTGAATCAATCTTCAGTCTAGCCATCTCAATGTCTTTTCTGGTCTTGGTTTGGCGTTCTACGTTTTCACCATACATATTGTTGGCATCATTTGCTTCTCCATCATCTTTTATGCACCAACTCTAAGCTTCACCAATCTGTCAACTTGTTTAGCTGGCTGGTGTTAAAAACTCTTTAGATTTTTATAAGCTGGTGGATGAGAGAGTGTCGACTGTTAAGTAATTGACCAGAGCCATGGAACCTTCTTAGCCATTTAATTACCAGGTGTTAATAATTGACCAGCTGTTGGGATACAGGTATCTGTAGATAATGTCTACTATATAAATTGTTACGTCGAAGATATAAATTGTGATATAGAACAACAACATTAGCAGCATTAGCATTTTCCTCAAATCACTAATTCTGCAGTGATGAATTCGGGTAATGGAAATGCAGTTCACCACCCTAGTGCTAATGGAAACAAAAAAAATGTGTTTAAGATCTTTGTCGGATACGATTCACGTGAAGATCTTGCTTATGAGGTTTGTAAGCGCTCGATCTTGAAACGAGCTTCAATTCCTGTTGAAGTAATTCCTATTAAGCAATCAGATCTAAGGAGCAGCGGTTTGTACTGGCGCGAAAGAGGTCCAACTGAAAGCACAGAATTCTCATTCTCTCGTTTCTTGGCACCGTATCTCGCAAATTATCAAGGATGGGCGATGTTTGTCGACTGTGATTTTCTGTATACTTCCGATATTAAAGAACTAACTGAGCTTATCGATGATAGGTACGCGCTAATGTGTGTGCAACATGATTATACCCCAAAGGAAAGTAGTAAAATGGATGGAGTTGCTCAAACTGTATACCCAAGAAAGAACTGGTCTTCAATGGTTTTGTATAATTGTGGTCATCCAAAAAATAAGATTTTGACGCCTGAATTAGTGAATACCCAAACAGGTGCTTTTCTTCATCGTTTCACGTGGCTTGAAGATAGTGAAATTGGATCCCTCCCATTTATTTGGAACTTTCTGGTGGGTCATAACAAGGTCGATGAGAATGATCCTTCCACACAACCAAAAGGTATACATTATACTTCTGGTGGACCTTGGTTTGAGATGTACAAGAATTGCGAATTTGCGGATGTTTGGTTGACTGAAATGGAAGCCTATTACAAGGAGACAAACCAAGTTTGAATATATGAAATCTGCAGTTCTACTTCTGTATGCTGGCAAAGGCGATCGTGTTCTTTTCTTCGAATCCCGTTCTATTAGATTGAATAAATGTCTGTCTAGGACTGCAGAATTTTATACAATATTACGATATAATAAAATCAAGCACATGGAAATGGTGCTGCATGAGTTTACATTTTTAATTATTGGCGTACCAAAGAGATTTTTTTTCTTTTTTTTCTTTTTTGTATGAGACGATTAAAACTTATGAAGCGATTTGACCGATTAAACATGTCATGACACTTGCAGAATCTTGGTTTACCGAAACGTACTAGTCTTAAAATTGAGCAAAACTGAAACGAGTTCCATGAAAACTCCAATTTACCAGATTCAAACTGAGTTGCATTATAAGGAAAATTGGTGTATGCTCTGGCCAGCTTCTTTATTTTAAGGAATCTTGTGTTTACTTTAGCAATAAGGCTTCCAAAGATTTAGCTAAAGCTTTAAATATGAATATGTTAGTGATTCTGATATCTATCTAGGTGTCCCAAATGGGTTGTTTCAAAATACCCAAACCTTATTTATGAGCCAGTGCATGTTACTGGAAACAAAACTTTAGAAGGTAACAATACAACTCCCTTGAGATCTCATTTTCGGGTCTCATTTCCATTTTGGTATTTACTTGGAGTATATCCTAGGAGGTTCCATTCTCAACTCTCAGTTAAATGCTTCCACCTTGTTCGTATTTTTTTATTAACTCCATTAATTGACAACCAAACCTCCAATACTACATAAATCATAAAATAACTTAAAATTAATGGCCAACGTTATTGCCTATTAGCCGGTGATCAGATGGTTAGTTTTTCACAATTGTAAAGTCTTCGTAGACAAATTTGGACTTGTTGAAGATAATGGAATCATGGAATTTCAAAGTTGGAACCATAATATCAGATTCAGATGAAAAATCCATTACATCCAGCCCCACTCATGGATCGTTGATAACTCACCACTAAATTGATCAAAAACATCGGCATCGACTTTATCACATGTCGTTTCTTCTACTTTGCACACTTTAGCATCAGCTTTATGTCTTAAAAATGATTTGAAAAAATTGTTTACAGATCAGAAAACGATTTTAGATTTTTTCGAAACTGTTGTTGTTGTTTACTTCGTTTGTTGTTGTTGTTGTTGCGGGCGTCGAGTCGTCGACAGTCGGATAAATGAGGCATAGATTGAGACCTTGCAGAAGAGACAATTGCTGAATCAAGTTGACGTCGGAAGGAGTGGAGCTCAAACGAATCATAGAGTGAAGTATTAGCATCCCATTTACGACCTACTTTACTGTTAACCCCATCTTCTCCCATAGATTTGTCCATATTGTTTGATTTAACTGAATGATTCAATTTTCAGATTATTCTAAAGATCAAGAAAAAATATAGTATAAGAGAGAGAGGGGTAGGAATGTTTTGGAATTAGAATGGTTGTTCGAACGAACGCGTAGGCAAAATTACGTAACCTTATCGACTAGTCAAAGATAATAAATGACGCCAACGTAGAGTCTTAGTTTGTTCCCAGCCTAGGGTAGCGTTATTATCCCGAGAGAATTACCGACTTAGACATGTAGTGGGATCCACAAAAAACCGTAAACGAGCCCACATATTATTGGATCTCACTCGGGTCATTTGATGGAGAATTTGCCGTTGGTCAATCCCCATTCCCCACCCATTCTGTGTCCGGTCTGAATCCGACCGTTTTTTTTTTTCAAAAGAAAAATAAATAGATTAATCCATATTCCATCACGTTGCTTGAGACGGAGATTATTAGCTCGTACTGGGGGTACGAGGATATTATTGACCTGTGGTTTTCTTGAATAGGAGAAGACTAGGTGGTATTTTGAGAATATGTTACCCCGAAGGGAACGTTAGTTTGTTTATTTGAAGAAGAATGTTAGTTGTTTTTTTTTGTTGTTTTTCTTAAAAAAAATAATAATTCAATAGTGAAGCAAACAATCAACTAGATTTGCTATCCTAATTACTTTCCAGTGATTTCATTCATACACCTAATTACTTCTAAAATCTTATATAATAATATCCACGATGAGACGCTGGTCTTCCCGTCTTCCATTATCTTAATTTGAAGCTACAACTTCTATAACAAGTTTGCAGTTTCCTTCCGGAATAATATATATTTAGTATAACTCATTCTCTAACATCCATGTTACATAAACATGAATCAAACAAAATGTATTCTGATAGGAACTTACCTGCGGAAGATCCGAAAATCCCAGGATCGATTGATTGTTGTTATAAGCCTCTTGAGAATCGTTCTTTGTTCTTCAATGATTGTGAAGTCATGAATATAATCTACCAGAGACTATACTACTAGTTCACACCCTAGTCTCCTAGAGAAGTAATGGAAGGGATACTGTTTTTGTGGAACCCTATGTTTAGCAGTTATCGGGCATATAGGTGGATTTGGTCATGGGTCAGGGTACATAACTTAACCGGTTAAATACTAACATCTCCCACTTGGACGCATATAATATAGTACTCTCTATGTCACATTACCAAACTCTTCATACTGGATATAGGGTGTGCGACCTCACAAGCATTACACAAATGGCAGGAGCACAATGAATAAGTTTTTATCAAACTAACCAAAGTACATCACTTACTAACTTCTCGTTTTCACCTCAGATAATTTGACTACACCCGGTGCAATACTCTTAATCCCTCGAAAAACCAATATTGTACCCACACATATAAATTGTATTCATTATTTTCGACAGAAGAAAAACGCTGGCCAGCAATGAATCACAATTCATGGTGTATCATCAAATTTTCTTCCAAGAAATCCATATCAATCCAATTCAACTTAATAGATTTCCTAGATATGCATCATATTACGGAAAGATGCATCGTATTAGAAAACATGCTAAAGTAGCATCATTAAGTATCCTATTCATGACATAAACCCAAGTCAAAAGGTAAAAGAATTGGATATTAATCTTGTGGCTCACACAACAATGAAGCAGGGAATTATTCATTGCTCCCACTTTCGGTCGACTTAGCACATACAATATGTGTATGCTATGGTGCTCTCCCACATAGGTGGGCATGTCTTATGTTAAAAAAAAATACACCATACAGATCTTAGTCTAGTCGCTAAAACGCGCCTAACCTGAATTTCTGAACCTAGTCATTCACATATAGACTGTTCAGAAAATCACATCTGGGTTTATAACAGGCTTCATTAAGTGGTGGTCAAACTTAATGATTAATCTCTTTGAGATCTCATCTTAGACATACTAAGGCGACTTATACAGTTTAGAAAAGAATCAAAAGATTGTTACAAAAACAAGTAGTTTTTGAAATACAAATTCCCAAAAACTTCTTTTCTCTTGTCTCATCTTGCGCGCTATACTAAGCGCCAAGGCGAATAACCTGTGTGAGTAGGCCGATTCTTGCCCGCAGACAACTTCAAATATATGTACACATGAATAGTATATTTGAATTCTATAAAACGTATTTAATCAAGAAAACAATCGATACTCATTCATTCACTTAAAAATAATAATAATGTCATCAAACAATAATCAAATGTTCTACATATCAAATCCTAGTCAATCCCATGTTCTCTACATGAGATTGGAAAACAACTTTGGGCATTGGCTTGGTCAAAGGGTCAACCAACATCTTGTTCGTGGAGATATGTCTAAGAATAACCTTTCTTTGTGCAACTATATTACGTATGAAATGGAATCGCCTACCAATATGTTTGGTTTTTCCATGGTATTTGGAATCCTTCACATATGCAAGAGCTGATGTGTTATCACTATGAAGCACCACTGCATCCTTTGCATTTTATGAGACACCAAGACTCTTAAGAAATCTCCTTAACCATACAACTTCTTGAACAGCTGCTGAAAGTGCAACATACTCCGCTTCCATAGTGGAAAGTGAAACACACTTATGTTTATTACTACACCAAGTGATTGCACCACCTCCTAGTTTAAACACATAACCCGAAGTAGACTTGTATTCATCTTTATCGCTGACCCAATCGGCATCTCTAAATCCCTTAAGTCTAATCACCATGGTAACAGAGGGGAAAATCAGCAGTTCCTTTAAGATTACGGAATATCCTTTTGACTACTTTCCAGTGATTCAATCCAGTGTTAATTTGGTAACGGCTTACCATACCCACTGCGAAACTTATGTCAGGTCTAGTACACAACATAACATACATTAGATTCCCAACTGCAGATGCATAAGGTACTTTGGACATATAATTCTTTTCTTCTTCATTCTTTGGGCATTGATCTTTACTTAGGACCAAAGTTTTATCCACAGGAGTGTCAATGGGTTTGCAATCATGCAATTCCAAAACGTTCAAGAATCTTCTTTATGTAAGTCTCTTATGACAAACTAAGAATCTTTCTTGAGCGATCTCGTGTGATCTTAAAACCTAATACATAATTAGCTTCACCCATGTCCGTCATTTCCAAATTAGAGGACAACCACTTCTTAGTGGCGACAATACCTTCAAGATCATTACCAGCTAATAGAATATCATCGACATACAATGCTAGGATAAGAATACTTTCCTTGGATCGTTTAATATACACACAATGGTATTCCTCAATCATCTCATAACCAGCAGAGGTGATAGACTGATGGAAATACATATACCATTGTCTAGACGATTGCTTAAGGCCATAAATAGAACGTTTGAGACAATAAACTTTGCGCTCTTGTCCCTTGACCTCAAAACCCTTGGGTTGAGACATGTAAATCTCTTCGTCCAGTTCTCCATTGAGAAATGCAGTTTTAACATCCATTTGGTACAATTCTAAATCCAAATGTGCGACTATAGCAAGCATGAGAAGAATTGAGGCAAACCTCACCACAGGGGAAAAAGTTTCCTCATAGTCAATACCCTATTGTTGGGTATATCCCTTCTTTACTAGGCGAGCCTTGTATTTTTCAATTGAACCATCTGCCTTGCGTTTAATTTTAAAGACCCATTTGTTTCCAATAGTCTTTCGCCCAGGAGGAAGGTCAACATAATCCCAAACATCATTGTCTTTCATTGATATTATTTCATTGTGCATGCCAACAATCCATTTGCTTCTAGCAGGTGATGAAACCGCTTCTTCATAAGAAGTAGGTTCATCCTCAACACTTGAAGCACACATTAATATTCCCCCTTCAATCTCAAAACGACGACGGGGTACTTTTTGACGCTTACTTCTGCGTGTCTCAAGGTCTTGGGGCCCTAGTGAGATACACCCACTAGGATCACTCTCACTATCTTCAACGAGTGTGGGTTGAGAAACTAGTTCCCTATCGTCGCTAGAAGATGGAAAGATGTCAACATTCTCTTCTATTTCAAAGATTTCCAAGTCCTTGTTAATTTCACTGATGTGAGGAAAATCATCTTCAATGAAAACAATATCTCTGGATTCTACTTCAGTCATTCCTCTACTTGGATGTTCACCATACATCACATAACCTTTTGAGCAATCAGAATACCTTATAAAGACAAGCTTTCTTGCTCTAGGTCCTAGTTTCCCATACGCATGAGAAGTGTTGTGAACAAAACCAGCTGAACCCCATGGGCGCAAATTCCCTAAATTGGGTTTTTCGCCTTTCCAGAGTTCATATGGTGTGGTAGGAACTGACTGTGACGGGACACAGTTTCAAATGTAGGCCGCAGTCATAATAGTATCCACCCAGAAAAATATTGGGAGGTTGGCTTGCGCCATCATTGATATAACCATATCCAATAATGTTCTATTCCTTCTCTCTGCAACACCATTTTGCTCCGGACTATAGGGAATAGTAAGCTTCCTAGTTATACCCTTTGTCTCGCACAATTCTTTGAACATATCAGATAAGTATTCGCGTCCATGGTCAGTACGGAGAGTCTTCAAACTCTTCCCAGTTTGATTCTCAACCTCTGCTACAAAGCGCTTGAAACAATCCAAGTCTTCGTACTGATGAGCGATCAAATATACATAACCAAATCGCGTATAATCATCAATAAATATAAGAAAACAGGAATAACCATGCCTAGCTTTAACATTCATAGGTCCACAAATGTCTGAATGTACCAACTCAAGATGTTGAGTAGCACGTTTAGCCTTACTAAAAGGCTTTCTACAAGATTTGCCTTCTAGACAAGGTTCAAAAACGGGTAAGGAAACTTTAGCGAGTGATCCAAGATGTCCTTCTCGAGCTAACCTTGTCATCATATCTTTCCCAATGTGGCCTAGTCTAGCATGCCAATTCATACAATCATCAACATCACTACTACTAGCATTAGTTACTAAAACATCGGAAGAAAAAGAATTAAACAAATCTAATTTAAAGAAGTTATTACTTAAATAACCATGTCCAAACAAAATACCATCATAAATCATGTCCAATCTACCGTCTTCAATTTTAAAAGAATATCCAAAACTAAGAAGTGCAATGACTGAAAGTAAAATATGATGAATTCCAGGTACATAAAGCACATCGTGAAGTGTTAAAATGCGTCCAGAGCGCATATGAAGTTGATAAGTACCAACTCCCACAGCTTCCTCACTTGAGCCATTGCCCATGTATACTCTTTGTGTACCACGTGAAAGACGTCGATAATTTACGAACCCCGCTCGATCTCTAGCTACATGTCTTGTTGCTCCCGTATCTACAATCCATTCAGGGAGAGAGTGAGCAACCATTACATGTGTACAAACACAAATGTTTACGGAGTTGGGTGAAAAAGGTACCTTTTTAGGCTATGTGCACTCACGGCCAAAATATCCCTTTTTAATACAGTTTTAGCATTTCATCTTGGACTTATCCTTTTTACCAGCTCGCTTACCACGACGGCGCTTAGCTGTCTTTTCTGCCTTGCTGACATCTTTTGGGCTATTGTTCTTGCGCTTACCCTGTGGGTTGCCCTCACCTTGAATATACAAGGCAACCACACGTGTCTCCTCTTGGCGCTCAGCCTCAAGCTCAACGTGTCGAGAGATATCAGAAAAATTCTTGATGCCTTCATTATGAGTCAAAATTTGCTTCATATGCACCCAAGAATCAGGCAACAACCTTATCACAGCTAAGACTTGTTGTTCATCAGTAAGAACATTCCCAGCATATTTTAAATCACGAATCATAGACGACATCATCCTAAGATGTTCAGTCATTGAATGCTTGGGATCTTTTCCATAAACTTCAAATTTCAGCACTAAGCTGCGAAGTCTAGTAGTGGACGTACCACCAAAGTCAAATTTTAGCTGATCCCACATTTTCTTGGACGTAGGAAAATGCTCATATTCTCCAATAAGATCATCGTACATGCTACTCAACATAGCATAGCATGCATGACGAACTTTCTTAACCCAAGCTTCGTAGGCTTCAAGGTCACGACGGGCTTGTACAAAATTACCTTCTTGAGGTCGGACCATTTCATTTGTTAACAGTTCCGTTTGATCTTTGGAGTCGAATAGGTACTGAATTTTCCTATTCCACATGTCATAGTTCTTCCCATCTAGTTTGTATCCCTTGGTGAGATCAACAATCAAATTCTCGATAGTCATTTCTACACGTATTTTGCACAAAGATTGACATTATTATCATGTGTACATTGAAATACTGTCTCAAAATCTAATTAATAAAAATAACATTTACATACAAATTTAGGATAGAAAATTCCGCTAGGCTCGTAATCATCACCCAAATGTGTTCTTCGACACGAAATTTATCAATTAATTCGAACAAATAATTATTGATAAAACACATAGCTTTTAACCAACTACACCACTAAATGTCATTTAACTACCATGTTAAAGCACACACAAAAGAACATGTGATCACGGTACATGAATACATCACAAAAATATCAGGCAAAAAAAAATCACATCATATGATTTATTCATCTACCAAACAAGGATAAAATAATATTTTAAATGTACAAAGTAAATCATGTGAAAAGGACACCACACCAGTTAGCATGTTACTGCTTCCTAATGTATATATTTTTTTACAAAATCATTTTCAATTAATGAAAATGACATGAGCATCTCCACTGTATCCAAAAAATTTGCATACACTTGGCATACAATGATCGGATTCAACAATGGAGCTATACTTTAAGCTTTACGGGCTATTAGCTCTTATGGGTCACTAAGCCCATATAAGCATACCTTCATGCTCGGCTTTGGAAACACAGTAGTTTCAGAAAAATCAATCTCATATGATTCATACAAAAACAAAAACAAAAAAATGATGGTTCATTGGAACACACAACACCATTAGTATGTCACTAATGTAAGATAATTTCTTATGTGATAATTATCTCTATTGCGCCCATGTGAGAATCTAATTATATTTAGGATATTGCTAAATATCTAATCCATGGTTTATATAAGGAATTAGTATCCTATTTATGTTCTTCCTTGATGGACGGTCGAGATCTAATGTCTAATACTAAAATCTTAGGAACCTGGTCCTCTCTCTACCTATGAAAGGGAAACAATAACCATTACTATTGTATCTAACAAATGACCACTCATTACAGCTAAGGTCAAGAGAGAGAAACCATGACCTCCACAAGGTATTATTCCTACTCCAAACATGATTGGCGTATGATGGATTTGCGATCCCAGGTACTCCGTGTAAACTTATTCTTGCGTGTTTGATTGTGTGATTATCATGAAGTTCACGATCCTAATTTAAGTATCTATAAAGTTAAATCTTATAGTTGGCATCCAGAGCTTGTGTTTAGAACTCATGATCGTCCGTTAATCATATGCAATAATAAAATAAATTGGGTTTGATATATTTGGTTTTCCCCTTCTGTGAACATAATCGTTCTTATGGAATTGCATTACTTTTCACATCTAATTATCTTGATCCATATCATGCTCACACTTCATGTTCATGTTTGATTTTTTATTATCTCATCAAAATCAAATCAGTTGAAAATTATGGTATACTGTAAAATTTAAGATCCTGTGGCCATTATCACTTATGATTTTTTTGTATACTTTTATATTACCTTCTTAATTTTTGAAGAAAATATATTTCAACATTAATAACCTACTTAATTTTGGAGGAAAATATATTTTAATTTAATACTAATGTCCTACCCTTTATTTCATGTAAATAAGTTAATATATCTTGCTTATTGAGTTTATTTTTGGCCTAATGGTTTTATTTTTTGCATGTAAATAAAAGAAAATCATTTTAAAAATATTATTTTTTAAATAATGGCATATAATGAGCATATGAGGTAATAATGAATGTAAAAATGATGATAAATGAAATGGAAGAATGTCGACATCATGTAGTCATAAACATGCATAATTGTTCCATTAAAGTCCATATATTCTACTTGTCTTGTATGTGAAAGTGAGGTAAATTGGAGATATGATCTAAATGAGAAAATATTTATTGGGCATTATATCTTTATGGCATGAATCAATAAGTGCTCCAAAGAAAATGAAGATAAACATAATATTTTCATCACGTGAATGGTTATTAAGACATTAAAAACTGGAAACATTAATATTTTCTTGTGGGCATGTATACGTGTTAGTTAATATTAAGATAACGAGACAATATTAATTTTAAAACTAATGAAACCAATTTTTATTGTAAATTAACTTACGCTTTCGCTTTATGAAAACACTAACACGATTTTTTATCGAGTTTCATTATAAATTTTATGATCAAAACCATTTTTTGACACCATTAAATATGTGTGTGCATTATGATATGGTTTGTGTGTGTGCTTGTGCGTTATGATATAGTTTATCTCGCATTATTGTTTTTCTTTAAATTTTATGGGATTATACTTAAAATTATTATGGGACTCTTTAGTTATCACCACAGTGATATTAGAGTGTTGTATCTCAGTATAATCATAATGTTATCAGAACAAAATTTACCCACAGGAAATTGGAGTTCACATATTTAAGAAAACACTGATTGATATGATTGTTGATCATATGGATATGAACTGATTTGAATCTTGAGGGTGTCTAGTGTCATTATGTTTCACTTTCCTCCCAATGTTAATGATAATTTCAGTTGTGCGTATAAAATTATTGTGCTTAAGATTCTTAGGTCATAATTCTTTAGTTATCACCGCAGTGATACTAGAGTGTTTTGTCTTAACAATAATAATAATTTTATTGTAAGCACGAATACGCCAAGCCGTAAAGGCAAGGTTTAGTAGTTATTATGGCATTATTTTTGAGTTGTTTGGCAATCAACACAGTGATGTCAAATAATTTTTCCAGTCATAATCGTTATTATGTCAAGTGCTTATAATATCGTTTTTCTTAAGTGTATTAGAACAACAATTACCCACAGGTAATTTGAGTTCACGTGTTTAAGATGACATTGAAGTGTACAATATCTGATCATACATTATGGTAATTAAATAATTGGCACATGATTAAAAGTTATTTCTTAAAAATGCATAAAAGAAAATTAACATAAATTAAATCATTATCGAGTTGAGTAACCTATTACGATTTTTTTTATATTTTCATGAATATTTTTATTATGTTGTCCAAAACTTATTGCATCCTCTATGAAATTGAGGTTTTATTTTTGATAAATTTCTTCATATTTCTGAAAATGATACTCGTTGACTATTTACACCTTTCATATTAATTCATCATATATCCGTTATTTATCATGATCTTTAAGTTTGTATCATATTTAAATGAGTGATGCATCAAAGAATTTTTCTTCAACGAAATTTCATTATTGAATTATACTTATAGACTTGCTAAATGCTCGATTTTGTTTTACGAAAAGTTCATTATGTTTGGACATTTCAATTAAAGGGTGTTATTATTATTACAATTTATGTACGATGACATGCCTTTGAGTAAAGGTTTATGATTAATGTTTTAGGGTTACTCATAATTGTTTATAATCGACTAATTTTATGATCAGCTCAAGGATGTCCATATCATTGATTAGGACCATGCAACCTCACAAGAAAAGCTAGTGTGATATTTGCAATTCTACATATTTGTTGGATTGTTTAGTTATCGCCACAGTGATGCTAAATTCTTATCTTGTAAGTGTTGTATATCTTGAGTCCTCTTAGTTTGATTTAACTATTAGAAAAATGCTTCTCACAAGTAGTTTTGGTTCACAAATTTAAACAAGCATGAAGGTTATCTAAATGTTTCATATACATGTGAAATAATAGCCACCCACGGGTGACTACAACTCACATTATATTAGATTGAACATATTTAGAATTATTGGAGTTTGTTAATACATTTTAGGACGTGAGTTTCCCACAGGTGATTCTAGTTATGGTGTTAAACAAACATAATGTTGTGTGTATGAGAAGGTAAAATATGTACTAATGTTTTTCATGTCCACATTGTTCCTTGATAAGGTTTTTACCCACAGGAGAATCTTATAGAAGGTATGTAACTATTGTAAGCTTAATTGTCATTTATCTCTATTATAAATTTCAGTTTTTTTTCTTATTAATTGTTGATTACGATTATTTTGTAGACTTTTAATGGTCCATTTTTTGGAAGATAAAATTGTTTATCACCTGAATTTTTTTTCGCGTTACTGTGTACATCTACCAATTGCATTATGAATCCCAATACGTGGATGTTTTCTCGAACATTCATTATTGAAATTGAGAGGCAATTATAAATAAAGTGAAAATCATAAAGTCTTATAAAGGTGGTGAATATTGTGAAAGGTATGACAAAACAGGATAATATCCTAAATCTTTTACATAATATCTTCAAAAGTTTGGAATTTTTGCTCAATACACATGGCCAACTTATCCTTGGCATAATAGTGTATATCAAAAGGCTAAATCATACTTTTATGAAAATGGTTAGAAGCATGATAAGCCATGCATAATGGCTATACATTTGTGGATGTTTGTTCTTTCTGCAACTGTGTAATTTAAATAGATTTCCAGTAAAGCAGTTTCAAAGACACACTTTGGACTAGAAAGGATGGAACCTAATTTAAATCAAATTTAAGTTATGGTTTTTCAGTTGGAGGTGAGGGCTTACATTCCAAAGAATGAAAATTGGATTTGAAAACTATTACTGGATCATTGGTTTTCCTAAATAATCAAAATGGTATCCATTAATGTTCTAACCGTAGTATGGGAATTATTGAAATCGTAAATATAAATTTATTAATGATGGAATAATCAGTGGGAGTACGTGGATATATCTGTTCAAGAAATCATGATGATGATCCATTTATTTAAGATTTCTACAGATATTGTGAATCTTCTCATTATCAAAATGTTAGATAATGAAAGACCACAAATTACTGATCCAATACTCCATAATATAACTAATGCCAATAAAGAAATTTTTTGATAACAACATGAACCAGCATTAAGAAGGTCTCAACAGAGATTGAAAGAAAGTTATTCATGTTGTTTCAGTGATTTTCTTACGATAATTTATTACATTCTGATATGGAATGGAAAAGACTTGGTTTTAGGTTCACAAATATTATGTGTAATATTTTGATTAATGGATTGATGCTATGTGAGAAAAAATCATTGGTTGAAAGTCAACTGTCAGATATTGTTTAATTGCTTGAAAGACACAAATCGGTTGTATGAAAGTTGGTCTTTCTGACCTAATACGACTGTAGTAGGAATTTTAAACGGTATAAAGCAAGACTTATCACCAAAGATTTTACTCCGAAACGATGCATTGATTATAAATAAGTTTTTCTCTCGTGTCAAAGAAAGATTTATTCAGAATTTTCATAGTATTATTAGTAGCTCAGTATGACCTAAGATTTGCATTAATTAAATGTGAACGTAGCCTTCATTAATGAGAAATTTTAGTTTACAAATTTTAAAAGTCAAAATACGAAATTTGAGCATCCTCCCATAATGGTATATGAAATTCAACAGAAGTATAAATGTTTCAAGTTTTGTATGAAAGTATTACAGATTTATGCATATACCTCAAGATCAGTGGGAGAAATTCATACTCTTGGTCTTGTATGTTAAGACGTACTACCTACGAGTAGTGATCTTGACTTTATGCATATCTCTATAGTTTTTTGAAGTAAAGAATATGAATGAATCTTACCATGTAATCGTAATATCATATGGATAAATAATGCTCTCATATAAGGCATATATCGAATATTCAAGGAATTTTGAGATAATAACATATTTAACAGATTTTATTTCATGTTGGATAGAAGATATAAATTTAATCTTCATTACGTCTTAATTCTGATATGAAACTTATAACTAGTTGTTGATATGTTAAAGAATCGAAGAACAAATTACAGGAAAGCTATCAAGAATTTTGAGATACTAGTCCTGGGTGAAATGGACAGTTAGATTTTGATACTGTTTAAATGGACAAAAATGTAAAAATAGGCAGGATGTAACCAGTTTCATTGTGCCAATTTTAAAATATTTTTTCTTATTTTTAATTTAGACAGGATATATCCAGTTTCATCCTTGCTATTTTTTTTGTCCATTTCACCCAAATTATTTTTTACTCGTCCATTTGAACCGTGATTTAAAAATATTTTGACAAATGACCATTTTCCGTTAATTATAACGGATATAGACCCATCCTGATATACTGGTAATGAACACTAAGTCCATTATGGACACAAAGTCCATTAAAGACACGGAGTCCACTGAGACTTCATCCTTTTGCTCGGGTATGAAAAAAAAATCACAGAGGTTTTGGAAACAAAGTAAAGCCAAACTGATGCTTTATATGACTGATACTTTAATCATGGAAACAAATCTCACATAACAAAACAAAAACACATAAAGACACAGAATCATCAGGGTCTCATCATGGGTTTCTATACACAGAACAAAGAAATCATCCAAACAAGATATTATGCAAACATCCAGTTTTCAAAAAAAAAAAGAAGAGGTATTGCTGTGTACGAGTACGACACAAAACAGATATATACTTCAAAGAATTATGCATCAACAGAACCACAAAGTCTTGTTACTGTATATATCATAACGGACATACAAAATCTCCCTATACATATATACAAACTGCGATGATAATCAAGAACCCTAATATGTAATATTCCAATCAATCATGTGATGAAAAATAAACACATCCGGTTACACACATATCAGAACAGAGAACACTCCAAAAGGCGAAACAAACAATACTAAACAACTCATGATGCCACTGTTACATAAACATGAATCAAGATAAATGAATTTGGATAGGAACTTACCTGTGGAAGATCTGAAAACCCTAGGATCGATTGATTACTATTACAAGCCTCTTGAGAATCCTTCTTTGTTCTTCAATGATTGTGAAGTCTTCAATATAATCTACCAGAGACTATACTACTAGTTCACACCATAGTCTCCTAGAGAAGTAATGAAAGAGATACTGTTTTTGTGGAACCCTAAGTTTTGCGGTAGTTCGCTTAACCAAGATAAGAGTAACTTATACTTTTATATATGTCGTTAAGGGGAGTGGACTCCGAGTACTTCTCAGTCAAACCTTATGAGAGAAACTGATTCTGTCACGTTCGTCTGTTCTGTTCCAATATATGTAGGAATATAGGTGGATTTGGTCACGGGTCAGGGTACATAACTTGACCGGCCAAATACTAACAATCCACTTTGCAGCTTCTATCATAGCAAGCATCACGACATGCTCATGATCCCTAGCTTTTGAGAAGTTTACCACTGCCTCTAGGAATTTCCCTACATCATGTTTAACATTTAGACCAAAAACCAACAATTTTGGAATTATACTCAAATTAGTTGTAGGGTCAAAATATCGCACAACATATCAAGTGTGCGTCATTATCAACATCAAGACCGTGCGACAACGTATCATGGCCGTGCGAGAAGATCCAATGTGAGCGTGCGAGAACATCGCACGTTAGATCCGAAAATAGGGGAAATATTAGTTGTACCCCACTACATATTAGCTGTCATCCACTATATAAGCACCTATATAAAGAGAAAGGTAGGAAAGAGAAAGGATGATGACAAGAGAGGACGCATTTGTAGAGAGAGAAAACAGAATTTGTATTATTATTATCTTCTTCTTCTTCCTTCATCAACCTAGAGCTCCAAATACTCATTAATGGAGTCTCAATGTAATCCAAATGTAATCCAAACGTAATTTCAATAATCATTGTGAACGCTAACCCCGTGGATGTAGATCACATTGATCGAACCACGTAAATCTTGTGTCTTATTTTACATTTCCATTATCTTTATCTTCATTTTCATTTTAAATAAGTTTAGATCTACAAATTAGTAATGGGATGTTAGTTGTGGGATTTCCTGCAACTACATTAGCAGCATGTTTTTTTTTGTGGTAATACCCATATGTATGTATCCTGCAAGAGCTATCAGAATCATCTTTGCAGATATCATACTTTATGCAAAAATTATTAAAGGAACTAATTATGTTGTTTTTTGTTTTCAAACCTCCCAACATCATGTTTCCAAAGTTTCCCCATAATAACTACCGTCTACTGCAAGTAAGACAAAACTTTTATTTTTAAAGGAATGAAGCTTGCTCTTCCTTCCAAGTATTTATCCATCCCTCTATGGAGCTCACTTTACTTTCGGAATTGAATGAACGACGGTTCAGGTGATAAAGTTAACCGTAAGGCCTTTCAATCACTGCAGCTTATGAAAGTGTAGTCTGGATTGCGGATGTGCCTTGACCGATGTGCCTTGACCGATTCTGCTTCACAAGCGAATACTATAACATATGGTTCGAGTTGGAGTGGGAAATCTACAGATCGCGTGTTCGATTCTTCCTTTGCACGGTATTTTTCGTACATTTTTGATGAAATTCCAAGGAAGAATAAAATAACAAGAGAAAAACGTTGTACCTTTATTTCGCATGAAGCTACCCGAACAGTTGGTAAAATGAGCAGGATTTGTGTTCGCGGTCGCAAGTTCGAATTCGTACCTGAACATAATTCGTACCTGAACATATTTTTTCTTCGCGGTCGCAAGTGAACATAATTCGTACCTGAACATAATTCGCTTGTGAACATAATTCGAATTCGTACCTGAACATAATTCGAATTCGTACCTGAACATAATTCGCAAGTGAACATAATTCGAATTCGTACCTGAACATAATTCGTACCTGAACATAATTCGTACCTGAACATAATTCGTACCTGAACATAATTCGTACCTGAACATATTCGTACCTGAACATATTCGTACCTGCTCATAATTCGTAAAATGAGCAGGATTTGTGTTCGCGGTCGCAAGTTCGAATTCGTACCTGAACATAATTCGTACCTGAACATAATTCGTACCTGAACATAATTCGTACATGAGCAGAATTCGTACCTGAACATATTTTTTCTTCTTTTTAGAAAGGGTTTCATTCTTTCGCAAACAAGAGAAGACAGTCAACTTCCCACAGATATTTCCCACAGAAGAGAGACGGCTTCGCACAGAAGAGTTGTTGATTATTTCGCACAGGAATTTCGCTCAAAAGAAAATCAACACAGTTGGTCAGGGCTGTACATCGCAAGGAGAAGGTCATGGGATCAATTCTTGCCACTCGCACATTTGTTTTTGTTACGCGAAATTTATGCCGACGTGATCTTTGATTAGTTCGCATGAGAGGTTCGCATAGGAAGGTTAGCACAGTTGGTATGGTGCGATTAAATGCAAGAGGCAGGTCAAGGATTCAAGTCTCACATCTCACACTTCTTTTTGTTGCGCGATATTCATACATTTCAAGGCATTTATTCACTTCTTTAACAACAACAACAAACCACAAAAGCTAAGTACCACTTTCCTAGAACATTTTACTTTTACAGAAAATAAAAGATTTTTTGATTTAGTTTACAAAACGCGATACAATCGCAGAACTACAAAGATTTCAGAATTACAATTTATTAGAATTTCTCTTGAATATTTTCTTTGCTTCAAATGATATGGTATTTAATATGGAGAGAAATAGGGGGAAAAATAAGACCTCACAGATAGGCTAGTAAGACCTTTACAAAGGCTGCATAAGACCTCATTAGGATCATTTCCATGGAAGATATTTATCAAATGAGATGAAACAAGTCATACAAAGGAAATCAAAACAAACAAAAACGATTTGAAATAGCATATAAATGAAAATTATTGATAAAAGAAATTTTGAATACTAATTTAATTTCTTATTTGCATTACAGCATAGCATGAGGCAAAGAACATGGAGTAATAGTTTTGCATGATTGATTCACAATACTTCTTATATTTCGAGGATTAGTACTTATTATACTTCTTTAAGGATACTTCATACTTCGTATACTTCGAAATGATACTTCATATATACTTCTCAAAGCTTCGGAACTTCACAAAAGAATAGAGGCAAGTACGTACTTTTCAAGTCCGGTATTCTTTCGCTCGTTCCTCCAACAACTACAACAAGGTGTATTTTTCCTTAAAGATCGCTCTTTAAACAATATTCATAAAAAAAGAGGCAAAATGTAGGGTCAAAATGTCGCACAACATATCAAGTGTGTGTCATTATCAACATCAAGACCGTGCGAGAACGTAGCATAGCTGTGCGAGAAGATCCAATGTGAGCTTGTGAGAACATCGCACGTTAGATCCGAAAATAGGGGAAATATTAGCTGTACCCCACTACATATTAGCTGTCATCCACTATGTAAACACCTATATAAAGAGAAAGGTAGGAGAGAGAAAGGATGATGACAAGAGAGGACGCATTTGTAGAGAGAGAAAACATAATTTGTATTATTATCTTCTTCTTCTTCCTTCATCAACCTAGAGCTCCAAATACTCATTAATGGAGTCTCAATGTAATCCAAATGTAATTTCAACAATCATAGTGAATCCTAACCCCGTGGATATAGATCACATTGATCAAACCACGTAAATATTGTGTCTTATTTTACATTTCCATTATCTTTATCTTCATTTCCACGTTAAATAAGTTTAGATCTAGAAATTAGTAATGGGGTGTTAGTTGTGGGATTTCCTGCAACTACATTTTTGGCGCTAGAAACAGGGAGGAGTAAAGGATTTTATTCTACCTGCAACAAATCTTATCTGATCTACAAAATTCAGAGAAAAAACCAAAGTTTCATGGAATATTTTCATGTTCAGGAGAAAGAGGAAGAGACAAATCGTTGAAAGAAGTGAAAGATGGCAAAAATTAGGATAAGAGGCAGACCGCTGTGATTTCTGTCACAAGCGAATACTAGAACAGATGGTTCTAGTTAGAGTGGGAAATCTACAGATCGCGTGTTCGATTCTTCCTTCGCACGGTATTTTTCATACATTTTTGATGAAATACCAAAGAAGAATAAAATAACAAGAGAAAAACGTTGTACCTTTATTTCGTATGAAGCTACCTGAATAGTTGGTAAGGTGAGCAGGATTTGTGTTCGCGGTCGCAAGTTCGAATTCGCACCCGAACGTATTTTTCTTCTTTTTACAAAGGGTTTCATTCTTTTGAAAACAAGAGAAAACAGTCAGCTTCGCACAGATATTTCCCACGGAAGAGAGACGGCTTCGCAGAGAAGAGTTTTTATTTATTTCGCACAGAAGAAAATCAGCACAGTTGGTCAGTGTTGTACATCACAAGGAGAAGGTCATGGGATTAATTCTTTCCACTCGCACATTTGTTTTTGTTACGCGAAATTTATGCAGAATCGCCTTTCGCACACGTGATATTTGATTAGTTCGCATGAAAGGTTCGCATAGGAAGGTTAACACAGTTGGTATGGTGCGAGAAAATGCAAGAGGCAGGTGAAGGATTCAAGTCTCACATCTCACACTTCTTTTTGCTGCGCGATATTCATACATTTCAAGGCATTTATTCACTTCTTTAACAACAACAACAGCGAACCACAAAACCTAAGTACCACTTTCCTAGAACATTTTACTTTTACAGAAAATAAAAGATTTTTGATTCGGTTTACAAAACGCGATACAATCGCAGTATTACAAAGATTTCAGAATTACAATTTATTAGAATTTCTCTTGAATATTTGCGTTGCTTCAAATGATATGGTATTGAACATGGAGAGAAGTAGGGGGAAAAATAAGACCTCACAGACAGGCTGATGAGTGCCAAATATTGTATATATTTATCCCTTTTTGTTGGCATTTTAACTCATCTTTTGTGCATTAATTCTACATTTTATCCCATATTCTGTATTTTCATTGTTTTCAAGAATAAATATTTTTCTTACTTAATTTTGCATTTTTAGGTAATAAATAAAGTTCGGATGAGTCACGGAGCGAAAAGAGCAGAAAAGTAGTGAAAAGCCGGGAGAAATCACGCAAGGAAGCCGCGAAGAATGGTGCGCACAACCTCATTTTCTACACACAAAAGCGCCTCCGTTCTCAGCCATCAGATCAGTTCTCAGAAGCATCCGACGGTCGCTCCTTCATAGATCATCAAAATCTGATGTCTCTGCCGAGCACCACAGCGCTGAAATTCCAAGCCTTCAGATTAGATGGTAGTTGAATCCAACGGTCGCCCCCTTGCTGTTCATCAACGTTTGATATCTCCGCCTTACACTACAACACCTAACCCCATCTAGAGCCGTTAACTTCGTTGTATCAAAAAATCTGACGGTCGCTACCAACCTCTTCAGGGGGAACCATCCGATCCACCTACCAGCTTCGCATCCAGTGACTCAGCGTCGCAGAACATCAAACTCGATACGCCCGCCTAACACCCTAGCAACCGAATCATTTAACCTCAACCAAACATCTCCTCCTTCCTCTCCATCGACCTCACCCCCTCTGCAGAGACACCATGTCCTGCCACCACCAGAACACCACCTCTGCCACTGCCGCTTCACCACCACACCTCCACCATCATCACCCCTATCCTCCACCATCATTACCCCCTTTGTTCTAGCCTCCTATTATATAGTTTTCTCCCCTAATTTCTCTCTAAAAACCTAGGGAAGAAATCAATAAAATAGGACGAGTTGGAAAGACGTAATTGAAGCATGGGAATGGAGCAGGAGACTGAGGAGAAGAATGGGTCGAGAGAAGACTCGTCAAATCACATGTTAGGTGAGTTTAATTTCAAGCCCTAATTTCTCTGTAATTTGGGGGTTTTTTCTAGAAACCCTAATTCATGTTGGAACCGTACCAGGAGAGAATTAGAGTAGGGGAATGGGCTCAATTAGACCCATGACATTAGATAAACAGTAAACCTAATTGTACTGTTATATTGGGGATTTTTGGGTGAAAATGGGTAGAACCCTAATTGTGTTGTGGGTATAAATATGTAGTGTGGGTGTGTTGTAAAAACCATGCCTGGGTTAGCCAGTGTGTCCAGAACCAAGTTCTGTTTATGATCATTTGTTTGTTAATGTTGTGTTCATGTGTAAATGTAATATCCTGTTGTGTTCTGTGTGTGATTGTATTGTTCATGTTATGTTTGTGTTAATTAGTATGTTTGTATTGTTTCTACACATGATCCTGTAAGTCCCCTGTTTACTTCACATGTTCTTATTCTGAGTCTTAATGCTTGACAACCATGAGGACTCTTAACTGCAACATGTTCTAATTCCCCACTAGGGTGAGTAAACAACTGAACCTTGATGGTTAGCTATTAGGATGGTTTTTGCTGAACTTAAAATAGCTTAGGCTAGTTAGACTCCTAAAAGCCCAACTGATTTGTGATTAGTGGTGCTGTAAGAAGACCACTAATGCTAGGGGTCAGTGGTGGCTCTAAGGAATTAATCAGCTACATTAGTTAGTAAGCCACTGCCTAGTTAGTCTGTGATTGGTTGTGCCTTAAACAGACAGCCAATACTAGGGGTTAGCTAAGGCTGTAAGGTTGGTTAACTAGACATTTGACAAAAACTTAACCTAGGCAAACTAGCTAGGTGAAGGGAATTCTCATCCATCTCCTTACACTTCCCATCCACAATTTCTTTTCCATGTTCTGTTTTGGTTAAGTTTTTCTTAGTTTTTCTTATTCTTTGCCACTGCCTTTGGCTCACTGCCACTGATTTTTTCTTTGTTTCTTTGGTTCTTTAGTTCACTGCCTGTCACTAGCTCAGCTATCTAGGAAACTTCAATACACCCCAAGTCTCTGTGGAATGATCCCTTGCTTACTCTCTATACTAAAACTTGGCCTTGTATACTTGCAAGAGTTTTTGTGTGTTTTCCAACCACACCACAGGCTAGTAAGACTTTTACAAAGGCTGCATAAGACCTCTCATTAGGATCATTTCCATGGAAGATATTTATCAAATGAGACGAAACAAGTCGTACAAAGAAAATCAAAACTAACAAAAAAGATTTGAAATAGCATATAAATGAAAATTATTGATAAAAGAAATTTTGAATACTAATTTAATTTCTTATTTGCATTACAGCATAGCATAAGGCAAAGAAGATGGAGCAATAGTTTCGCATGATTGATTCATAATACTTCTTATATTTCGAGGATTAGTACTTATTATACTTCTTCAAGGATACTTCATACTTCGTATACTTCGAAATGATACTTCATATATACTTCTCAAAGCTTCGGAACTTCACAAAAGAATAGAGGCAAGTACGTATTTTCAAGTCCGGTATTCTTTCGCTCGTTCCTCCAACAACTACAACAAGGTGGATTTTTCCTTATAGATCGCTCTTCAAACAATATTCATAAAAAAATAGGCAAAATGTAGGGTCAAAATATGGCACAACATATCAAGTGTGTGTCATTATCAACATCAAGACCGTGCGAGAATGTAGCATGGCCGTGCGAGAAGATCCAATGTGAGCTTGCCAGAACATCGCACGTTAGATCCGAAAATAGGGGAAATATTAACTGTACCCCACTACATATTAGCTGTCATCCACTATGTAAACACCTATATAAAGAGAAAGGTAGGAGAGAGAAAGGATGATGACAAGAGAGGACGCATTTGTAGAGAGAGAAAACATAATTTGTATTATTATTATCTTCTTCTTCTTCCTTCATCAACCTAGAGCTCCAAATACTCATTAATGGAGTCTCAATGTAATCCAAATGTAATTTCAACAATCATAGTGAACCCTAACCCCGTGGATGTAGATCACATTGATCGAACAACGTAAATCTTGTGTCTTATTTTACATTTATATTATCTTTATCTTCATTTTCACGTTAAATAAGTTTATATCTAGAAATTAGTAATGGAGTATTAGTTGTGTAATTTACTGCAACTACATTTTTGGCGCTAGAAACAGGGAGGAGTAAAGGATTTTATCCTACCTGCAACACATCTTATCTGATCTACAAAATTCAGAGAAAAAAACCAAAGTTTCATGGAAGATTTTCGTGTTCAGGAGAAAGAGGAAGAGGAAAATCGTTGAAGGAAGTGAAAGAAGGCGAAAATTAGGATAAGAGGCAGACGATGTGATTTCTGTCACAAGCGAATACTAAAACAGATGGTTCGAGTTGGAGTGGGAAATCTACAGATCGCGTGTTCGATTCTTCCTTCGCACGGTATTTTTCGTATATTTTTGATGAAATGCCAAGGAAGAATAAAATAAAAAGAGAAAAACGTTGTACCTTTATTTCGCATGAAGCTACCCGAACAGTTGGTAAAGTGAGCTGGATTTGTATTCGCGGTCGCAAGTAAGAATTCCTACCGAAACGTATTTTTCTTCTTTTTAGAAAGGGTTTCATTCTTTTGCAAACAAGAGAAGACAGTCAACTTCCCACAGATATTTTCCACAGAAGAGAGACGGCTTCACACATAAGAGTTGTTGATTATTTCGCACAGGAATTTCGCATAAAAGAAAATCAGCACAGTTGGTCAGTGCTGTACATCGCAAGGAGAAGGTCATTGGAACAATTCTTGCCACTCTCACATTTTTTTTTGTTACGCGAAATTTATGCAGACGTGATCTTTGATTAGTTCGCATGAGAGGTTCGCATAGGAAGGTTAGCACAGTTGGTATGGTGCAAGAAAATGCAAGAGGCAGGTCAAGGATTCAAGTCTCACATCTCACACTTCTTTTTGCTGCGCGATATTCATACATTTCAAGGCATTTATTCACTTCTTTAACAACAACAACAAACCACAAAAGCTAAGTACCACTTTCCTAGAACATTTTACTTTTACAGAAAATAAAAGATTTTTGATTTAGTTTACAAAACGCGATACAATCGCAGAACTACAAAGATTTCAGAATTACAATTTATTAGAATTTCTCTTGAATATTTGCTTTGCTTCAAATGATATGGTATTTAATATGGAGAGAAGTAGGGGGCAAAATAAGACCTCACAGATAAGCTAGTAAGACCTTTACAAAGGCTGCATAAGACCTCATTAGGATCATTTCCATGGAAGATATTTATCAAATGAGACGAAACAAATCATACAAAGGAAATCATAACAAACAAAAACGATTTGAAATAGCATATAAATGAAAATTATTGATAAAAGAAATTTTGAATACTAATTTAATTTCTTATTTGCATTACATCATAACATGAGGCAAAGAACATGGAGCAATAGTTTCGCATGATTGATTCACAATACTTCTTATATTTCGAGGATTAGTACTTCTTATACTTCTTCAAGGATACTTCATACTTCGTATACTTCGAAATGATACTTCATATATACTTCTCAAATCTTAGGAACTTCACAAAAGAATAGAGGCAAGTACGTACTTTTCAAGTCCGGTATTCTTTCGCTCGTTCCTCCAAAAACTACAACAAGGTGTATTTTTCCTTAAAGATCGCTCTTTAAACAATATTCATAAAAAAAGAGGCAAAATGTAGGGTCAAAATGTCGCACAACATATCAATTGTGTGTCATTATCAACATCAAGACCGTGCAAGAACGTAGCACAGCTGTGCGAGAAGATCCAATATGAGCTTGCGAGAACATCGCACCTTAGGTCCGAAATTAGGGGAAATATTAGCTGTACCCCACTACATATTAGCTGTCGTCCACTATGTAAACACCTATATAAAGAGAAAGGTAGGAGAGAGAAAGGATGATGACAAGAGAGGACGCATTGGTAGAGAGAGAAAACAGAATTTGTATTATTATTATCTTCTTCTTCTTCCTTCATCAACCTAGAGCTCCAAATACTCATTAATGGAGTCTCAATGTAATCCAAATGTAATTTCAACAATCATAGTGAACCCTAACCCCGTGGATGTAGATCACATTGATCGAACCACGTAAATCTTGTATCTTATTTTACATTTACATTATCTTTATCTTCATTTTCACGTTAAATAAGTTTATATATAGAAATTAGTAATGGAGTGTTAGTTGTGGAATTTCCTGCAACTACATTTTTGACGCTAGAAACAAGGAGGGGTAAAGGATTTTATCCTACCTGCAACACATCTTATCTGATCTACAAAATTCAGAGAAAAAACCAAAGTTTCATGGAAGATTTTCGTGTTCAGGATAAAGAGGAAGAGGAAAATCGTTGAAGGAAGTGAAAGAAGACGAAAATTAGGATAAGAGGCAGACGATGTGATTTCTGTCACAAGCGAATACTAAAACAGATGGTTCGAGTTGGAGTGGGAAATCTACAGATCGCGTGTTCGATTCTTCCTTCGCACGGTATTTTTCGTATATTTTTGATGAAATGCCAAGGAAGAATAAAATAAAAAGAGAAAAACGTTGTACCTTTATTTCGCATGAAGCTACCCGAACAGTTGGTAAAGTGAGCTGGATTTTTTTTCGCGGTCGCAAGTTCGAATTCCTACCGAAACGTATTTTTCTTCTTTTTAGAAAGGGTTTCATTCTTTTGCAAACAAGAGAAGACAGTCAACTTCCCACAGATATTTTCCACAGAAGAGAGACGGCTTCACACAGAAGAGTTGTTGATTATTTCGCACAGGAATTTCACATAAAAGAAAATCAGCACAGTTGGTCAGTGCTGTACATCGCAAGGAGAAGGTCATTGGAACAATTCTTGCCACTCTCACATTTGTTTTTGTTACGCGAAATTTATGCAGACGTGATCTTTGATTAGTTCGCATGAGAGATTCGCATAGGAAGGTTAGCACAGTTGGTATGGTGCGAGAAAATGCAAGAGGCAGGTCAAGGATTCAAGTCTCACATCTCACACTTCTTTTTGCTGCGCGATATTCATACATTTCAAGGCATTTATTCACTTCTTTAACAACAACAACAAACCACAAAAGCTAAGTACCACTTTCCTAGAACATTTTACTTTTACAGAAAATAAAAGATTTTTGATTTAGTTTACAAAACGCGATACAATCGCAGAACTACAAAGATTTCAGAATTACAATTTATTAGAATTTCTCTTGAATATTTGCTTTGCTTCAAATGATATGGTATTTAATATGGAGAGAAGTAGGGGGCAAAATAAGACCTCACAGATAAGCTAGTAAGACCTTTACAAAGGCTGCATAAGACCTCATTAGGATCATTTCCATGGAAGATATTTATCAAATGAGACGAAACAAATCATACAAAGGAAATCATAACAAACAAAAACGATTTGAAATAGCATATAAATGAAAATTATTGATAAAAGAAATTTTGAATACTAATTTAATTTCTTATTTGCATTACAGCATAACATGAGGCAAAGAACATGGAGCAATAGTTTCGCATGATTGATTCACAATACTTCTTATATTTCGAGGATTAGTACTTCTTATACTTCTTCAAGGATACTTCATACTTCGTATACTTCGAAATGATACTTCATATATACTTCTCAAATCTTAGGAACTTCACAAAAGAATAGAGGCAAGTACGTACTTTTCAAGTCCGGTATTCTTTCGCTCGTTCCTCCAAAAACTACAACAAGGTGTATTTTTCCTTAAAGATCGCTCTTTAAACAATATTCATAAAAAAAGAGGCAAAATGTAGGGTCAAAATGTCGCACAACATATCAATTGTGTGTCATTATCAACATCAAGACCGTGCAAGAACGTAGCACAGCTGTGCGAGAAGATCCAATATGAGCTTGCGAGAACATCGCACCTTAGGTCCGAAATTAGGGGAAATATTAGCTGTACCCCACTACATATTAGCTGTCATCCACTATGTAAACACCTATATAAAGAGAAAGGTAGGAGAGAGAAAGGATGATGACAAGAGAGGACGCATTTGTAGAGAGAGAAAACAGAATTTGTATTATTATTATCTTCTTCTTCTTCCTTCATCAACCTAGAGCTCCAAATACTCATTAATGGAGTCTCAATGTAATCCAAATGTAATTTCAACAATCATAGTGAACCCTAACCCCGTGGATGTAGATCACATTGATCGAACCACGTAAATCTTGTGTCTTATTTTACATTTACATTATCTTTATCTTCATTTTCACGTTAAATAAGTTTATATATAGAAATTAGTAATGGAGTGTTAGTTGTGGAATTTCCTGCAACTACATTTTTGACGCTAGAAACAAGGAGGGGTAAAGGATTTTATCCTACCTGCAACACATCTTATCTGATCTACAAAATTCAGAGAAAAAACCAAAGTTTCATGGAAGATTTTCGTGTTCAGGATAAAGAGGAAGAGGAAAATCGTTGAAGGAAGTGAAAGAAGACGAAAATTAGGATAAGAGGCAGACGATGTGATTTCTGTCACAAGCGAATACTAAAACAGATGGTTCGAGTTGGAGTGGGAAATCTACAGATCGCGTGTTCGATTCTTCCTTCGCACGGTATTTTTCGTATATTTTTGATGAAATGCCAAGGAAGAATAAAATAAAAAGAGAAAAACGTTGTACCTTTATTTCGCATGAAGCTACCCGAACAGTTGGTAAAGTGAGCTGGATTTTTTTTCGCGGTTGCAAGTTCGAATTCCTACCGAAACGTATTTTTCTTCTTTTTAGAAAGGGTTTCATTCTTTTGCAAACAAGAGAATACTGTCAACTTCCCACAGATATTTTCCACAGAAGAGAGACGGCTTCACACAGAAGAGTTGTTGATTATTTCGCACAGGAATTTCGCATAAAAGAAAATCAGCACAGTTGGTCAGTGCTGTACATCGCAAGGAGAAGGTCATTGGAACAATTCTTGCCACTCTCACATTTGTTTTTGTTACGCGAAATTTATGCAGACGTGATCTTTGATTAGTTCGCATGAGAGGTTCGCATAGGAAGGTTAGCACAGTTGGTATGGTGCGAGAAAATGCAAGAGGCAGGTCAAGGATTCAAGTCTCACATCTCACACTTCTTTTTGCTGCGCGATATTCATACATTTCAAGGCATTTATTCACTTCTTTAACAACAACAACAAACCACAAAAGCTAAGTACCACTTTCCTAGAACATTTTACTTTTACAGAAAATAAAAGATTTTTGATTTAGTTTACAAAACGCGATACAATCGCAGAACTACAAAGATTTCAGAATTACAATTTATTAGAATTTCTCTTGAATATTTGCTTTGCTTCAAATGATATGGTATTTAATATGGAGAGAAGTAGGGGGGAAAATAAGACCTCACAGATAAGCTAGTAAGACCTTTACAAAGGCTGCATAAGACCTCATTAGGATCATTTCCATGGAAGATATTTATCAAATGAGACGAAACAAATCATACAAAGGAAATCATAACAAACAAAAACGATTTGAAATAGCATATAAATGAAAATTATTGATAAAAGAAATTTTGAATACTAATTTAATTTCTTATTTGCATTACAGCATAACATGAGGCAAAGAACATGGAGCAATAGTTTCGCATGATTGATTCACAATACTTCTTATATTTCGAGGATTAGGACTTCTTATACTTCTTCAAGGATACTTCATACTTCGTATACTTCGAAATGATACTTCATATATACTTCTCAAATCTTAGGAACTTCACAAAAGAATAGAGGCAAGTACGTACTTTTCAAGTCCGGTATTCTTTCGCTCGTTCCTCCAAAAACTACAACAAGGTTTATTTTTCCTTAAAGATCGCTCTTTAAACAATATTCATAAAAAAAGAGGCAAAATGTAGGGTCAAAATGTCGCACAACATATCAAGTGTGTGTCATTATCAACATCAAGACCGTGCAAGAACGTAGCATAGCTGTGCGAGAAGATCCAATATGAGCTTGCGAGAACATCGCACGTTAGATCCGAAAATAGGGGAAATATTAGCTGTACCCCACTACATATTAGCTTTCATCCACTATGTAAACACCTATATAAAGAGAAAGGTAGGAGAGAGAAAGGATGATGACAAGAGAGGACGCATTTGTAGAGAGAGAAAACAGAATTTGTATTATTATTATCTTCTTCTTCTTCCTTCATCAACCTAGAGCTCCAAATACTCATTAATGGAGTCTCAATGTAATCCAAATGTAATTTCAACAATCATAGTGAACCCTAACCCCGTGGATGTAGATCACATTGATCGAACCACGTAAATCTTGTGTCTTATTTTACATTTACATTATCTTTATCTTCATTTTCACGTTAAATAAGTTTATATATAGAAATTAGTAATGGAGTGTTAGTTGTGGAATTTCCTGCAACTACATTTTTGACGCTAGAAACAAGGAGGAGTAAAGGATTTTATCCTACCTGCAACACATCTTATCTGATCTACAAAATTCAGATAAAAAACCAAAGTTTCATGGAAGATTTTCGTGTTCAGGAGAAAGAGGAAGAGGAAAATCGTTGAAGGAAGTGAAAGAAGACGAAAATTAGGATAAGAGGCAGACGATGTGATTTCTGTCACAAGCGAATACTAAAACAGATGGTTCGAGTTGGAGTGGGAAATCTACAGATCGCGTGTCCGATTCTTCCATCGCACGGTATTTTTCGTATATTTTTGATGAAATGCCAAGGAAGAATAAAATAACAAGAGAAAAACGTTGTACCTTTATTTCGCATGAAGCTACCCGAACAGTTGGTAAAGTGGGCAGTATTTGTATTCGCGGTCGAAAGTTCGAATTCCTACCCGAACGTATTTTTCTTCTTTTTAGAAAGGGTTTCATTCTTTCGCAAACAAGAGAAGACAGTCAACTTTCCACAGATATGTTCCATAGAAGAGAGACGGATTCGCACAGAAGAGTTGTTGATTATTTCGCACATGAATTTCGCATAAAAGAAAATCAGCACAGTTGGTCAGTGTTGTACATCGCAAGGAGCAGGTCATGGGATCAATTCTTGCCACTCGCACATTTGTTTTTGTTACGTGAAATTTATGCAGACGTGATCTTTGATTAGTTCGCATGAGAGGTTCGCATAGGAAGGTTAGCACAGTTGGTATGGTGCGAGAAAATGCAAGAGGCAGGTCAAGGGTTCAAGTCTCACATCTCACACTTCTTTTTGCTGCGCGACATTCATACATTTCAAGGCATTTATTCACTTCTTTAACAACAACAACAAACTACAAAAGCTAAGTACCACTTTCCTAAAACATTTTACTTTTACAGAAAATAAAAGATTTTTGATTTAGTTTACAAAACGCGATACAATCGCAGAACTACAAAGATTTCAGAATTCCAATTTATTAGAATTTCTCTTGAATATTTGCTTTGCTTTAAACGATATGGTATTTAATATGGAGAGAAGTAGGGGGAAAAATAAGACCTCACAGACAGGCTAGTAAGACCTTTACAAAGGCTGCATAAGACCTCATTAGGATCATTTCCATGGAAGACATTTATCAAATGAGACGAAACAAGTCATACAAAGGAAATCAAAACAAACAAAAACGATTTGAAATAGCATATAAATGAAAATTATTGATAAAAGAAATTTTGAATACTAATTTAATTTCTTATTTGCATTACAACATAGCATGAGGCAAAGAACATGGAGCAATAGTTTCGCATGATTGATTCACAATACTTCTTATATTTCAAGGATTAGTACTTCTTATACTTATTCAAGGATACTTCATACTTCGTATACTTCGAAATGATACTTTATATATACTTCTCAAAGCTTCGGAACTTCACAAAATAATAGAGGCAAGTACGTACTTTTCAAGTCCGGTATTCTTTCGCTCGTTCCTCCAACAACTACAACAAGGTGTATCTTTCCTTAAAGATCGCTCTTTAAACAATATTCAGAAAAAAAGAGGCAAAATGTAGGGTCAAAATATCGCACAACATATCAAGTGTGCGTCATTATCAACATCAAGACTGTGCGAGAACGTAGCATGGCCGTGCGAGAAGATCCAATATGAGCGTGCGAGAACATCGCACGTTAGATCTGAAAATAGGGGAAATATTAGATGTACCCCACTACATATTAGATGTCATCCACTATGTAAACACCTATATAAAGAGAAAGGTAGGAGAGAGAAAGGATGATGACAAGAGAGGACGCATTTGTAGAGACAGAAAACAGAATTTGTATTATTATTATCTTCTTCTTCTTCTTCTTCCTTCATCAACCTAGAACTCCAAATACTCATTAATGGAGTCTCAATGTAATCCAAATGTAATTTCAATAATCATAGTGAACCCTAACCCCGTGGATGTAGATCACATTGATCAAACCACGTAAATCTTGTGTCTTATTTTACATTTCCATTATCTTTATCTTCATTTTCATGTTAAATAAGTTTAGATCTACAAATTAGTAATGGGATGTTAGTTGTGGGATTTCCTGCAACCACATTAACAGCATATTTTTTTGTGGTAATACCCATATGTATGTATCCTGTAAGATCTATCAGAATTATTTTTGCAGATATCATACTTTATGCAAAAATTATAAAAGGAACTAATTATGCTGTTTTTTTGTGTTCAAACCTCCCAACATCATGTTTCCAAAGCTTCCCCATGATAACTACTGTCTACTACAAGTAAGACAAAACTTTTATTTTTAAAGGACATGAAGCTTGCTCTTCCTTCCAAGTCTTTATCCATCCCTCTATGGAGCTCACTTTACTTTCGGAATTGAATGAATGACGGTTCAGGTGATAATGTTAACCGTAAGGCCTTTTAATCACTGCAGCTTATGAAAGTGTAGTCTGGATTGCTGATGTGCCTTGACCGATTCTGCTTCATATAGTAAGCCAGAACTTTTGATCCTCACTTCTAATCAACGGAAGAGTTGATGGTTGAGTTAGAGCTCTTTAGATAGATTGAACTGAGAATTTATCATTTTTGGTTGAACTCCAGTGGATTGTCTTTCCCTTTATAAGGAACCCTTTTTTCTCAATGTTCTTTTTCTATTAAAAGAGTTGTGATATACCTTTGACGACATCTTCTAAATTGGATCAACAATGAAAGCTGATCTATGTAAATGGAGTGAACTTGGCGTGAGTCGAACATGCATCATTTGACACGGAGTCAGTCATGCTACCATTGCAGCACAAAATCAACATTCGAAGAATTTGCATCTATAAAATTCAAGCCTTTAAAATACAAGCATAATCCAAGCATCTATAAAGTCCTATACATTAGGATAATTATACTCAATCAACATCATGACAACACTTCCATTTTAACACATTCAAAGAATTTACTAAAGTTTCAAACCCCATGGAAGTACTATATATAAATGACGAATAGTCATCAACTTCATCACCACCACTATTATCATTTCAATTTCATTTCATTTCTCTACTGCGATATTTTCTGTTAACTCCTTAAGCATCAAACAGTCATGGCTAGTACTCTAAAATATTTGTCTGTATTAATGCTTGTTTTTCTTGTCGTAGACACTACTAGTGGACAAGGTCTGAAATTGGATTTCTACGTGAAGTCATGCTCCAAGGCAGAGTCTATTATTCACAAGACAGTCGCTACATATATTTCATGTAATCCTACTTTCCATGCTGCCTTATTGAGGATGCATTTTCATGATTGCTTTGTCAGGGTATGCATTTCCGAGAAGTCATGACACAATCATCCCACCACTGATTCTAACACCATATCACTACCACACCCATAAAACAAAAATTTTAAAAAGCACAAAAATACGAATTTCATAACCACATACTTATCCATACATGGAAAAGAATCAAACTCACCTTCATTTTTCAATATTTTCTTCATTTCCCTCCATCTCACCATGATCAGTACCTTGTAAATAACAAATTAGCACACACAATCTCAATAGCATTCACGCAAAAACATATGCCTCGAATTCCTGTCACATCTAAAAACCACAAAATTAGCCAAGATTCGAGAAATTGGGAAACAATCAATACCTAAAACATGAATTCGTATCTAATAGATCAGTTATTAAGCTTCAATTATACTAAATTTTGAAATCTTCTCACTTGAGTTACCAAAAATCGAAAACTAAATAAAAATCTCTCGATCTATCGATGAACTCCAACCAAACCAAAATGATTTTTGTTATCATTTTTAGATCTTCAGATTTCAAAGGTAATAATAAACGAATAATAATGGATTCTATCTGTTGACGGCGCGCGGAGGTGGTAGTGGCAGAGGTAGTCGCTGTGGTGGCGGTGGTGATAGCTGAAAGAGGAATAGAGAGAGAAGACAAACCGAGCGTTAAGATCTAATGAAAGGAGATAACTTCATTCACATATAGGGAGGGAGGGTAAACTCGGAATTAATGATTAGTGGGATCTCTTTCGGGAAGGTGAGGGGCATAATTATTGTTTTACAAGGGGATTTACGAAGGCCCATAAAAGTAGGGACAAATATTCAATTACCACTTTCCAAATTAGGATTGAGCCTGTGATGTTAAGTGAATTTGAATGTGATGTTAAGTGGTTGAATATCCATGTTGTTTGTTTGAAATCTTTGAGATCTTTGAAGTTGTCGGTATTTTCCAGCAATCCCTCTCGATCTAAATCGGACACTTATGGTCAAATATATTTGAGACTTGCATTTTTTTCAAGAAAAGAAAAGAAGAAGTTGACTTTGTACAAATTTTTCAACAAATATTCACATAACGTCTTAATTTAATAGTTTGCTCTAAGCTCAATGATAAAGTAATAAATGAGAAAGTACTTAAATTAACATGCGTTGTAATAAAAACCAAGCGATCAGCAGTAACCAATGTTATTGAAATACACTATAATGGTAATATTAATATTGAATAAACTGCCTAATAAAAAGCCAATTAGATAAATAACTATTCACAAAATTGGTTAAAAAGACCAAAATCAACAATTCATGAGTGAAACAGACTTGTACATTTTGATACTATTTATATGGACTTGAATCAAAAAAATACTATTCAATTATCCATTTTGGATATTCTACCCATGATTTTGTTTATTAATTAACTGGAATAGACCATTATGCCCTTTGTCTTCTTGAAATGTTAAACCTTCTATCCAAATAAGAACAAGCTTTTTTATTCAGAGAATGGGTAGTGGTGTGGTGTTGGTGTTAGTCTGTAAACTCATCTGTAGACAAAAAAAATTGGTTTCATGTTAACAGTAAGGAGCTCCAGTCTGAAGAATTCAATCTTCAATTTCTTGTTTCAATCGTCGTTCGATTTAGTATTATACTTTTCTCCAACCTCTATGTAAATCGGTAAGTTTGATTTTAGTATTTTGAACAAATTTCGATACACAGTTTGATTCTAGCAATATTTAAACTAAATAGTTGAGATTAAAGTGGTGTATTTGAGAGTTTGAGAAGAATCAGGAGTTGGGTTTTGTTCAAACTCAAATGATAGCAAGAGAACATGATCTAAAATCATTTGAATGTTTGTGTTGGAATTGAATTGAAATAATTGCATGGAAAGTATTGTGTTGGGCATAAAATCAGCAGAGTAGTTATCTCACCATTACCAGAGTAACACCCTGCAAGTGTTTGAGAAAATTACTGAAGTAACAGGGAAATTGTAGTTGAGTGCACCATATGTTGCAGCTAATTGGTTTGTTGTGTTTGAACAACTGAAAATGTTTAGAGCTTGTGTTTACAGAATGTATTTTGACAGTAAAGTGGGTTGAGTATGTGAAGTTTTGGTCGAGTTCAGGAAGCAAAACAACATGAACAGCTGCAGCTTCTCGACTGCACCATAACCATGGTTCGATGGTTATCTATGAAGTGTATTTGTAAATCACGAGGGACTTTTTTTGAAGTTTATAAGTACATTAATTTGTATGTCAGTATTGCAACTAGTATTTATTTTGACACATTCAAAAAAGTGTATCTTAATGACTTTTGTTAGTTGCTTAATTGTATATGCCTTTCAATTTTTCTGGAAAAAGCTTGAATGAATTCAAGGTATAACAAAGATTAGACTTGAACGAAACTAGTTTCATCCTTCATATTTTGAAAAAAAAAGATTTTTTGGTCAGGGTGAAACTGGTTTCATCCTGCATATTCAAAAGAAAAAAAAACATATCCATCCTGCACAAACTCACAAAAACATTTTTTTTGCCAGGATGAAACCATTTTCATCATGTACATTCTGCAAAAAAAAATATTGTCTGCTAGGATGTATCTAGTTTCATTATACATATTCTGAGAGAAGATTATCTGAAATTACTGACAACTCGAAGTATATGCTAGTTTAAGTAAAAATATTTCATATTTAATTGACTTGCAATTAAGCTACATGCATTCATATACATATATATACAAAGAAAGTTTTACAAACAAAAATCCAAGCTTAAACTACATCAATAGGTTTTTCTAGCGACCTATTTGCTAAACAACCTAATGACATCAACGGTTTTAATTATCGTTCAACTTCCAACAACTTCATATGTTATAAACTTCATTTAGTTTCTTTTTTATCCAATTTTTCTCATCCATGTTCCAACCCCGTTAACATCATGCATACTCCTTATGCTTGATTCACCATCCATGTTCACATCATGCTTATTCTTGGCTCTTAATTCAACACTCCTGTTGTTATTGCTTCCTGCAACAATTTATATAGAAACTAGTTACATCATTTTTTAAATCTATATGAAAACTAGTTACAACCTATACTAGAACTAGATGAAAACCAGTTTCTGCATGTCATCTTTGGAGACATTATATGAATCACATTACCCGATTACGTAATGCAAAACCAAACAAGTACATAAGATAGGTTTATGCCCCAGAATCCACATACACTATAATATTTTGTCACATTTTAAGGCCATAGTTTCTCAGTAACATTCCAAGTACAAGAAAAATTTGTTACTCGCTAGGCTTAGTGATATATGCTTAACCTAATTGTAGAGATGATATATGGATCACATTTAGCTAACTAGGTAATGCTATATGGATTACATTTTAGCTGTAGAGATGATATATATATCATACAAAATCACTCAGACATTCTTCCAAAAATGTTATGAATTTTTTTTTCCATCAACAGATTATTGGCCAGGGTGAAACCAGTTTCATCTTGCTTAACCTAATTGTAGAGATGATATATGGATCACATTTAGCTAACTAGGTAATGCTATATGGATTACATTTTAGCTGTAGAGATGATATATATATCATACAAAATCACTCAGACATTCTTCCAAAAATGTTATGAATTTTTTTTTCCATCAACAGATTATTGGCCAGGGTGAAACCAGTTTCATCTTGCATATTATGAAAAATACGGATTTTTTATCCAGTGTGAAACTGGTTTCATCCTTCATATTCCGAAAAAAGAAACAAACTTTTGGTCAGGGGGAAACTGGTTTCATTCTTCATATATATTATGACGAAAAAGAAATATCCAACCTGCACACTCTAACGAAAATAATTTTGGACAGGATGAAAACCGGTTTCATCTTCTACCCAATTTGGCATTCTTACAAACACCTGTACAACATGACTTCGAAAATGGAGAATTAACTTCTGCTTGTGATATTTTTCCCATACAACACACATAACCAAATGCAAACCATTTTCATCCAATATATATAATCATTAAGTCCATTACAATTCAGAAAATAAAATCAAAACAAAGTTAGGGTTTGAAAAACTTACGAGTTCTACGAGATATTTCATGAAATCGACCGATTCAAATCCTAATTAGGCTATAAATTTTTCATACTGGAGTTGGTGTTGGTGTTTTGAAGATGACGGAGAAACCAATTTCAACGATGGTGTCTTCAATTTCAAGTACAACGACCGATAATACCGAATTTGATGATATTTACAAAGACGTTGATACTGTTGATGTCGGTGTTGGTAAGCAGAAGCTGGAGAAATCGATATCAATGGTTGTGATGGATAAACACAGACGGAGGAGAAAGGGAAACGGTGGTGTAACTGCTAGGGTTTTCTTAAAGGTGGTGGAGAGAAAAGAAAGAGTCGATGGTAATGTAATGGAGGAAGGGTATTCTGGTTGTTTCAAATAAAAATATCTCCCGTCCATTTGACCCAGGTGGAAAGTTTACTCGTCCATCTGGGCAAATGACCTATTTTCTGATAATTGTTCTACACTTTCTGTGGAAAACCCTGAGGCCAAGAGGGATCGTGTGAACCCTTTTTGAACAAGTTTTTAAATCTTACACGACATCCGCGAGGTTTCATCTTTAATTTTAACTTCTGGTTACAAGAAAATATAATTGTTTGGAAATCATATTTGACGAGAATCTATCTAAATGGTCGAATTGTAATTTGGAGTATTGTTTCTTCTCCAATCCCAAAATACAAGATTCGTGCTATCATGGTAAATCGCTCTTTCTCTTCGTGGTTAATTTACGTTTTGTATCTTTCTTTCTATTTGTTTCATTTTATGATGTACTTGTTTCTCTTTCAAACCATCATGTAAATGTTTCTTGTGGAATGAAATACTTGTGGTTTGATAAAAAAAAAAAAAAGGTCCATTTCCATCGTATATTTAACACAAACCATTACTCTTTTTTATTTTATGAAGCATAACTCAAACAATTACAAACAATCAAACAAATACATATTACTTAGGTTTATTGCGTCTCCCATTACATGAGAGACAACGTCGGAAGAAAAACACATACATTGCCATCACCCAAGTAGTGCTCAAACCTTAAAATGGTCCAGGGTGGAAACGCCATCGGGACTTCTAGAATGGGAATACTTGACAAACTCTTCAAATGTTATTTCTTTGTATACAGGGGGATTACTTTCCGATATTAGTTCCTTTATTGGATACAGCAGTGTAGGTTTTTCCACACTTGCTCTGTAAAAGCACGCTACTGATATTCTTGGTCCGACATGGTTTGCAACTACCCTATGCTGCGAGCTTTTATATTTGTCATTGCTTAAGAGCTGCATGAAATGGACACAAGAAAGAAAATAATAAAATAATTAAAGACAAAAGATGTTTTTATGTGATACACCGTACCTAGCTAGTTTTGTAAATCTCAAATAAATGAAAATCCACTTGCTAGGGACACAGTTACCTGCATTATATCGCCAACGTTTATAGTTAAGGCTCCATGGATGGGTTTGACATTGACCCAGTGATTCTGATGAAGAACCTGTAGTCCAGGAATATGATCATTGAGAAGTATCGTGAAGAAACTTTGGTCTGAATGCTTCGTTGAACCCATGGTCAGTTCAGGCTCAGGGCATGCTGGAGCATAGTGCGCCGCGAGTGTCAAGTATTTTGTACAGTCCATGCCTTTAAGGTGGTCCTTGCTTAGACCTAGAGCCTCAGAAAATAACTCAGCAAGAGTATTTCCTAGATTCACAATATGCTTCCAGTACTCAACTATTATGTCTCTGTTTGACATTCAGAGGTGTTAGAGATCGATCCATATAGACTTGGGCAACGAAAAAGAGAAAAGTTATTAAATGTGCACATACTACATAAACTTACGTTACTTACCGACAAGTAGAAGGAATTAGTTGGGGATCTATAGGATCTGGATTTAACAAACGACATCGAAAGGTATCCTTCCAATTAGCAGATCTTGATTGGTAAAGATCAAAGTTGCTATCATAATGTACTATTGTGCTGAGGTCTCTCACGTATAACTGTTTCTTCACCTCTATATCCCCCTCGTGAAATCTACGTGTTCCTTCGATCATTTCATTGGTCACACTTACAGGTATTCCATGATTCACCAATTGAAAGAATCCCCAAGTCATCGTTGCACGCCTGATTTCATCGATAATCTCGTTACGTCGACTATCAATGTCCTGGAGGTCAACAACTGGAAGCTGAAACTGATCCCCACTGACCACTGTATATGGCAAGTCCTCAGTGAACTCATCTTGTGTCCGGACAAACATTCTAGGAATTTTTTCAATTCCCGCATCAACTATTCCTTTGACACCAGCTTTTGTTTCATCGAAGGCCTTCAACTCTTTGTTTCGGTCATAAAGGTGGGGTTCTCCTGGTTGGTCACTCCCCATATTTGATGATTGTAGAATGGTATGCAGTAGAAACTATCAAAATATTAGGATGTTGAAATTGCAAGAGGAAATTATAGAGAATATTATTCGGGTGAAGAGAATTGGTGAATGAAGAGTGGTCTTTATAGATACAAATAGAGACCTACTCTTCTTACGAAAGAGATCAAGCGAGAGAAGTGGTGTGATGGCAGTGGCACACAAATAATCTTTAAGCGTCAAAATGAATTGCAAAACATGGAATGGCCAGTTCAACTATAATACTTGTGTCAATCGTATGAGAATAACGGTTGGCAAAACTCTTAGCGGTTGGTTTGACCAGTGGGCAAAGCAGAATTATTGTTCTCTAGCTATTGGGGGTGATTAATTGGTCTAATGAAATTAGCGGTTGGTAACTTCTACGATGCCGATAGTTTGGACCATTTGGTGGTTTAGTGATCATATTTTTCTCATGTTCTAATTGCCCTTAATTCTTGGTTTCGTCATTATATATAAAGATTGCATTTTTGTACTATAACCTACGCACTGATTATTTCTTGCATTCTGTTTTCCTAGCAGGAGTTAACAAGTTGAAATTAAGAAGAACGAAATTAATAGAAGTGATGAAAATCAACATAAAGGAATCGACTATGGTTCGGCCAGCCGAGAAAACTCCACAGCGGATCCTATGGAACTCAAATTTAGACCTAGTGGTGGCACCAAAATTTCACACACCTTGTGTCTACTTTTACAGATCAAATGGGGCTTCAAATTTCTTTGATTCTACTTTTCTTAAAGAAGCATTAAGTAAAGTGCTTGTGCCATTCTACCCAGTGGCTGGTAGACTAAGAAGAGATGAAAATGGTCGTGTTGAAATCGATTGTAATGGGGAAGGTGTTTTATTTGTTGTAGCTGAAACAACTTCCGTTATTGACGACTTTGGTGATTTTGCTCCTACTCTGGAATTCAGACAGCTTATTCCTAAGGTCGAATTTTCTGGAGATATGTCTTCATACCCTCTCCTAGTTTTACAGGTACATTTGTTGCTTCATTTTCTTTATACTTCAATTTTCTTACTGTTACGGTAACGTTTCACTTTGAGTCTCTGTAGTCTGTTTTTGTTCTTTTGCTATACTTACGTTAAAAATTTCTTTTACATATATATATGATGTTATTTTTCGTTCATTTCTTCTATATTTCCTACTGTTTTACATAAGAAATGTTATCCAAGACGTGCATGATGAAAATCATAGACTTTGGCTAACACATTGCTAGGTTACTCATTTCAAATGCGGAGGCGTCTCACTGGGAGTTGGAAAGGAACACCATCTAGCTGATGGACCATCAGGTCTCCATTTCATTAACTCGTGGTCTGACTTGGCACGCGGACTCAACCTAACTATCCCACCCTTCATCGACCGAACTCTTCTACGTGCACGAGACCCACCAACACCGATGTTCCACCATGTCGAGTATCAACCACCTCCACCCATGAAAACACCATCAGATTCTCCAAATTCCCAACCAGCTCTGGGTTCTCCAGCGTCAGTAGTGGCCATCTTCAAATTTACACGAGACCAGCTCAACACACTCAAATCCAAATCCAAAGAGGGTGACAACGTTGCAGTTAACTATAGTTCTTATGAAATGCTTGCCTCCCACGTCTGGAGATCCGCCTGTAGGGCACGCGACATTCCGGTTGATCAAGAAACAAAATTGTACATTGTGACAAATGGACGATCCAGACTGCGTCCTCCTCTGCCCCCCAATTATTTTGGAAACGTTCTTTTCAATGCTACACCAATTGCTGTGTCAGGTGACCTAGTTTCGAAACCGCTAACATATGCAGCTGGTAGGATTCATGATGCAATTTTGAGGATGGACGATGAGTATCTACGCTCCGCTGTTGATTATCTCGAACTTCAGCGAGATGTAAAAACTCTTGCCCGTGGTGCCCATACCTTCCGAGGCCCAAATATCGCGATCACCAATTGGGTTTGGATAGGTTTACATGATGCAGACTTTGGATGGGGTCGACCGATATTCGCCGGTCCAGGTGGAGTCGGTTGTGAAGGCTTATCGTATGTGTTACCAAGCCCTGTAAATGATGGAAGCTTATTGTTGGCTATTTCGTTGCAGTCAGACCATATGAAACGCTTCAAGAAGGTCGTGTACGATTTTTAAACCATAAGATGATACCGTCATAAAAAAGAATAAAATAAAATAAAATAAAAGATTACTGTCATCAAAACTGTCTGGTTTCAGAAGACAAAGAGCTACTTTGCGGCTCAGGAGATTTAGCCCACATGCTTGTTTTCTAGTCATCAATTTCGAAAATGTTTTATGTATCCTAAGAATCGAATAATACCTCGGTATTCAAGATTCTAAGCTTAAATTTTTGACCATAACTTAGTCCTTGCATGATCTTAAAGGCCATGTACAGGCCTAGGTTTTAAAAAAACTAGCCAACACGATTCGAACACTGGCCAACACGATTCGTATTCTTGGCCAACAATCAGATATCCATTATCAAATAAGGGGGAGCTAGCTAGGAGCTGCCTAGATAGGTTAGGAAAAGGAAACGAGAATTCTATAAATCTCTTGTTCGTGTAAACAAGAAGGTATAGCGTGCGAGCAAAACAAAGAGGACGTTTTGCTGCCGTGAGAAAACAAGGGGAAGGATAAAGCAAGGCAGCCACCATGAGGAGATTGGTGAAGACTCTGTTTACTTATTTTAGCCTGCTAGTTTCCTGGTTTAGTTAGACTTTTCTTTATTAGTTTTGCGTGTTTAAGTTTCCTAGTTTGCATTGCTTGCCACTTAAGTTTCTTAAGCTATAAATATTTAGCTAACGATTGTATTCAGCATTCAATTAAGAAAACTCAGTTACTTACTTGCTTTCGTTCTTGGTTGCTAACCCCAAAGAAAAAAGGTTTTACCTGGTTCTTATAGTTTTTGCTTGACATCCTGTGTTAGAAGTCTAGTACCCTAACATCTGGATCAGAGTCGTTTTCGATCAAAAATACACCAAATATTTTTTCCCTTCTCGATGACTTATACCGATGATTTAGCTGCTTTACAAATTAGTATTACTGGTGTTACGGACAAGTTGGATGTTCTTATCGAAACTATCACCAACTTCTATGTTCTTGATGAGAATACGCAGAATCAGAAGGCAGCCGAAAGACTTTCGCGTAAAGAACAAGAAAGAATTGATCTTGCTGATAAGCTCACTACATCCTTGCGTACTCTATTTACAGAATTTTTCCCTCCCAATCATCCAAATAATGGCGCTGCACCTCCTCCACCACCTCCGGGTAATCAACAACTGTGACCTAATTCAGTTAATATTAAGTTTCCTACTTTCAATGGTGAGGATCCTGATGGCTGGATCTTCAATGCTGACCAATACTTTGGTGTATATAATAAATCTGATGCTCTCAAAATCATTGTTGCTTGTGCACGTCTAAAAGGAGAGGCCAATATTTGGTATCGACGGAAGCGCACCAGAGTTGTTGTGACAACATGGCTAGAATTCTGCAACTTAATTCGTGCTCGATTTAATCCTGAAAAGTTTGTTGATGCTCGCCTAGCCATTAGTACCATGGATCAAAAAGGTACGGTTCATCAACATATCTCTGAGTTCGAAAAATTACTGAACTTTGTTGAATTTCCAGAAGATTATTTGATAAGTTGTTTTATTCGATCCCTTAAACCCCATATTCGGTCTGTGGTTAAACTGCTTGCACCACAAACCTTGGATGAGGCCTATACTAAGGCAATACATCATGAAGAAGCTTATGCTGCTACCAAGTTTGTTCCCAGACCGCCATATCGTCCACCTCCATTCATAGGTCCAAGTACACCTCAACTGGCTCAACGACAACAGCCAACTTTTCCTCAGGGTTATAGGAGATTATCACCAGAAGAACAAAGAGAAAAACGAGCTAAGGATATTTGATTCAAGTGTGATCAGCCATACAAACCAAATCATATATGTGTTAATCCTCAGTTAACTATGAGGAACCTACAACAGAACTTGCCATACACGCTGTGGATTCTTTTTCTGCGTCTGAAGTTAATAATCCAGCGGAGGATGATTCTAAGGTTGAGGATGTTCCTTTTATTTATCTGAATTCACTCATGGGTTCTCCCTTTCCTAATATAATGCGTATTACAGGTTTTTCTAAAGCTAATCCAATTACAGTTCTAGTAGACTCTGGTTCTACTCACAATTTTATTAACGCATCGTTTATCAAACAATGTGGTTATCACATTCAATCCAAAGATACTTCTCTTCGTGTTACAGTGCGTGATGGTGTCCATACACACACTCAAGGAACATGTGTAAACATACCAATTCAACTGTAGAATAACATATTTTCAATTGATTTCCATGTCTTGGATGTTAGTGGATGCGACGCGGTTTTAGGGGTTCAATGGTTACGCAAGTTAGGACCTATTCAATGGGATTTTGAAAAATTATTAATGAAGTTTAAATATGACGGCGCAGACATTCAACTAGTTGGTAATAACTCTTCTGCAATGATGGTCTTGGATACTGCTCCCATGCAGAAATTGCTACGTAAAGAGGTTTATGGGTTCTTTCTACAATTAATTGCAGTACATAATTCTACATTAATTACTCCTTCAATTGAAAACCCTGCAATTAAGAGGTTGGTATCTACCTTTAAAGATGTGTTTGCAACACCAACTTCTCTTCCTCCGACAAGACTACATGATCATCGCATTCCATTACTACCAGATTCTGCTCCTGTTAATGTTCGTCCATATAGATATTCACATTTTCAAAAGGATGAGATTGAGAAGATTGTTTTGGAACTCAAGCAAGTTGGTTTCATACGTCCAAGTTCTAGTCCATTCTCTTCACCCGTATCAATGGTTCGTAAAAAAGATGGGTCATGGAGAATGTGTGTGGATTACAGGGCTTTAAACAAGTTGACAATTAAAGATCTTTATCCTATCCCTATGGTAGACGAATTGTTAGATGAACTTCACGGTGTTGTTATCTTCACTAAGCTTGATTTACGTTCTGGCTACTATCAAATACTTTTATATGGACCTGATATTCCTAAAACGGCATTTCGAACTCATGATGGTCACTATGAGTTTCTTGTCATGCCTTTTAGGCTCTCTAATGCGCCAGCTACATTCCAAAGATTGATGAATCATATATTCAGACCATATTTGAGGAAGTTTTTTCTCGTTTTTTTGGATGATATATTAATCTATAGCTCCAATATGCAAGATCACATTAAACACTTATCTTTGGTGTCTGAAATACTTCGTAAGCATCAGCTATTTGTTAAAGAACCAAAGTGCACTTTTGCACAACCATCAGTGGGATACCTTGTCCATGTCATCTCCTCTGAAGGAGTTGCAGTTGAGCAAGATAAGATTGACAGTGTACTCTCTTGACCACTACCTACTACAGTTAAAAGTCTAAGAGGATTTCTTGGATTGGAAGGGTATTACAGAAAATTTGTAAAGGATTTTGGTAAGATATGTGCACCTTTAACACAGCTGTTGAAAAAGGATGCATTCTTATGGACTGAGGAAGCTACTTCTTCTTTTCGATCATTGCAACATGCATTAACAACTACACCTGTTTTGATACTTCCTGACATTACAAAAGAATTTTATCTAGAATGTGATGCATCAGGAACTTGTTCGGGAGCTGTTTTAATGCAAACTGGTCGAACAATTGCTTATTATAGCAAAGCATTGGCAGGTAAGAATCTTAATCTCTCTATTTATGATAAGGAGATATTTGCAATTGTGTCTGCAGTCCAAAGGTGGAGACCATATTTATTGGGAAGGCATTTTAAAATTTACACTAATCATCATAGTTTGAAGTACTTTCTGGACCAGCGTATATCCTCAATTGAGCAGCAGAAATTGGTTTCTAAACTTCTTGATATGATTATGAGATAATTTTTCGTAAAGGGAAAGAAAATATTGCAGCTGATGCCCTTTCTTGAAATCCTGGTTTAGCATTCAATGCTATGACTTCTCTAGTATTTGCAGGGGTTACTGAAATCATTCAAGAGACTAATGGTGATCAAGAATTAGGAGATTTAATTGAAGAGTTACGGCACATTCCTTAATGTAAGCCAAATTACTCTCTTCTTAATGATGTCTTAAGATACAATGGACGCATTGTAGTCAAACCAACATCTGACTGGTGTGCTAAACTCTTACATGAGTTCCATTCTACTCCCTTAGGCGGTCACTCAGGATTCCTTCGAACATACAAAGGAATTCAACATAATTTTTATTGGAGAGGATTAAAAAAGTCAGTTAAAAATTTTGTTTCTCACTGCCATGTTTGTCAGAGGAACAAAGCTGAAGTCGTATCACCACCAGGATTGTTGCAGCCTTTGACTATTCCCACTTATATTTGGTTAGATGTGTCAATGGATTTTATTGATAGTTTTCCTGCTTCCAACCGTAAAACTTCAATATTGGTGGTGATTGATAGATTGTCAAAATATGCACATTTTATTGCTCTTGTGCATCCATATACAACTGCTGACATTGCAACCATTTTTGTTCGAGAAATCGTTCGTCTGCATGGAATGCCGAAAATTATTGTTAGTGATCGTGATCCCATATTCATGAGCAATTTTTGGGAAGCCTTTATTGCAATGCATAATAACCAACTATGCCGCAGCACTGCCTACCATCCACAATCAGATGATCAAACCGAGGTAACTAATCGAACTCTAGAATGTTATCTTAGGTGTTTTGCAAGTGTCAAACCATCTGAATGGGTAAAGTGGTTTCCATGGGCCGAATGGTGGTACAATACCAGTCACCATTCTGCCATTAATATGTCTCCATACCAAGCTGTGTATAGTAGAACTCCACCAACAATCTCTAGTTATCTTACTGGTTCTACAACTGTGCATGATGTTGATGTAATTTTACGAGCTAGAGATCGTACACTAAAGATACTTAAGTTTCATCTTCAAGATGCTCAATCTCGGATGAAGACTTATGCTGATGCTCATCGTAGCGAAAGGAGATTTAACATCAATGATTGGGTATTTTTACGTTTGCAACCCTATAGACAATCATCAGTATCTTCTCAACCGTTCACCAAGATTTCTCCTAAGTATTATGGTCCTTTTCGTGTCATTGAACGCATTGGAGAAGTTGCTTATAAGTTGCAATTGCCAGCAAAAAGCCGTATTCATCCAGTTTTTCACGTTTCACAACTGAAGTTAAAGCTTGGATCTTCTGTTACTATTGAGACTGTTTTACCTACTATCGTCGACTATGATAAGTGGGAACCTACTTCTGTTCTGGATCGAAAAATGTTTAAGAAAGACAACAAAGCTGGTACTCAATGGTTGATTCATTGGAAAGATCGTGCTGTGGAATATGCTACTTGGGAAGATGCGGATGAGTTACTCATGCGTTTTCCAGATTTTGTAGCTTGAGGATAAGCCATTTTTCAGGCGTGGTGGGATGTTACGACACTAACACCTTTCTTTGTTTCCTTAAATACTCTTTACTTATTTTAGCCTGCTAGTTTCCTGGTTTAGTTAGACTTCTCTTTATTAGTTTTGCGTGTTTAAGTTTCCTAGTTTGCATTACTTGCTACTGAAGTTTCTTAAGATATAAATACTTAGCTAACGATTGTATTCAGCATTCAATTAAGAAAACTCAGTTATTTACTTGCTTTCGTTCTTGGTTGCTAACCCCAAAGAAAAAGGGTTTTAACTGGTTCTTATAGTTTTTGCTTGACATCCTGTGTTAGAAGTCTAGTACCCTAACAGGAACCGATTTTGGTTAGTGAAGATTTATCTATCGCATCCAACATCTCTTTAAAGTGTTTTCTAGGGTTTGTTGAATCCTAATAATAGTAAGTTTCTCATCTGGAGTGTCCTGTATGAGTCCCAGTTTTGGTCGTGCTCTTGTCTTATACAATTAGGTATATACATTATCGAGAATTCTTCATTTTCCATTGATGACATTGCCCCCAATTCAGTTCTCTAGTGATCAAATACTTTGATGCTGTGAAGAAAGATTTACCTAATCAGTTTGCTATGACGGTGCGTCATTCAGCCTTGTGGCAGAATAATAGGATCAAGCATGTGCAAGACTATTTGTTGGCCATCCCGATTGATGGGCTTAATCACAAACTTGGGCCTCGACATCTTAAAGCTATTTTATGTTATAGGATTGAGATTCCTCTTTTCGAAGAATGGGAAACATGTTCCAGGTGCGATAGGGAGACGGATATTTTAGATGAACATGCTTTACTCTGCTCTCATGGGATTGGTCTCAAGTATAGATACTATTTGGTTCGTGATACCTTTGCTGATATTTGTTATCGTGTGGGTGTCCCAGTTAGGAAAGAGGTGGATTTGGGATTCCTCTCAGATAACGACTTGGCTTTGAGACCTGCTGATATTTTTAGTGTACAACTGGGATAATCGGCATGATGTATATATGGATACCACAGGTGTTCTCCTTTCACAAGCAATAGGGTGCGTAATTTTATTCCGGGTCGAGCAATTGATAGTGTTGTTGGTCGGAAAAAAAACCAAATATTTATAGAGGTTTACATCTCAGGGTTTCGGTTTTGGTGTACTGGGTTTTACCACTTGGGGGGGAGTTGGGGAGCGATATAGAGAAATTTCTGAAAAGACTACGCAATTATATGGCTTGTCATGATACGAATGTTATATGGGAAGATTTTCTTTTCCATACGATTGGCACTGTCACTTAAAAATGGATTGGAGCCCATCTTGTCGCAAGGCTTCTATCTAATGTTTGATTTTTGATCTTTTTTCTTTATGTTTAAATTCTAGTATTAGAATAAGACTTTCATTTAATCAATCAATAGCACTAATTAAATTGATGGCATTCTAAGCATTAGCACAAATAGTAAGATAAGGGGTTTTATTGATTGTTATTTGATGATCCAATTTTGTCATCTTGTGAGCCCTTAAAACTAAACGCTCGGGGCCCTAGAATCACGATTTATAAAGGGGATAACAGTATTACTTTGGAATGATACCAATCCATATTGACAAATAAATGTTAACAAATTCTGACCGTCAGATCACTGAATTGGTATCACAACCGCTAATAGTGGTATCCCATTTATAAATCATGCCTAAAATAGACTTCCATTATAAAGAAAATAGTTTTGTGGTGGAAACACTTATTAATTTAATAACAAAAAATTCTTGTTAGACCATGAATCTAAACCATATGAAAACCATATGCTCACATCCAAGTCCCAAAAAGAGATCCCCTGTTTTTTCTCTAGGGTGCACTAGTGGAAATCAGCAGTTTCGCGACCGACAAAGCAAGTCATTTAACTCGCATCTATGACTTGCTTTGTCGGTCGAAGAAAGGGTCGCTATTTGACCGTCTTTTTCAACTATGACGTGTTTATGGGGGTCATTGAAAATCTTATATCAACGACTGATTTTAACGGTCAAAACTTTATGACTTCAATCAGTCATAGATATAAATCTTAATATAAAAAAAATAGATTCAGATTGGCTGTCTGGCCTGACTAAATCTGACTAAATCTGAAATCAAACAGAAATGAAACCCAAATGAGAATCAAATGAAAACCAAATTCAATGAGAATCAAATGAAACTCAAATAAGAATTCAAATGAGAATCAAATGAAAATCAAATTAGAATTCAAATGAGAATCAAATGAAAACCAAATTCGAATAAAATAAAAATGAGAATCAAATTAAATTGCACACAAATAATTATTCAATTTAACATTCATTGGTTTCAAATTACACAAAGGATTAAAATCTGTAGTTCTGACCAGTATAATATGCAGTTCTAGGATTCGATTACAAAACGATGAACTAAAAAACTATTGATTAAACAGCAAAAGTATAAACTCCGATGATGATGAAGAACTTATTCCTACTTCATAATGGTGTACCTGCACAGAAAAATCCATCAGTTGATTAATGTGGGGAGGTCAATACTCAAGAAAATGCCTATAAAAATAAATAAAAAACAGAAACACAAAAAAAGTGATGTATCAATATCATCAAGCTCTACTTATAGATAGGTATTATAAAGATACAACACCTTAGGCTTCATAACCTCCATTGTATATGTACATACTGTAGCATGCCATTGGTTTGGATCCGCATGTTGCCGAACCATCCACCGGATGAATCCTAAATTTAGGCAGCTTAGTTTGTTACCATGCGTACAACACTTAAATAAAGCAATATTTAAGAAGAAGGGACATAATTCATCTTTCACTATCATCTCTAAGCTAAAACTTCATTTTACGTGCCATGTATATTGATTTAGGGCATCGGAAATTACTACCCTGCTATTAGAAAAGAGTTAGACAGTCCCCTATGATTCGAGTAATCAGGGAATGGGAAACCCCAATGGAGAACTGAAAGAGGGAATGGGAAACCCCAATTGAGTCCCGCAATGTCCCGGGTGAAAGAGGGAGTGGTCCACTCCTTCCAACTTGCAAGTTGCAAATGGAGAGTGGAGAAGTAAAGCCGCTGGTTGGGAGAAAAGACAGTCGAATCTTCCATTTATACAGTCAAAAGGAAACAAGTTCTCATTTATTTATGATGAAGATTATACGTGCAAATGTATTCCAACCCTTTCAAGGGCCCCGACACCAACCCCATTTGACTGATCACAACGCGTGCAAATATACTACTCTTTTTGATTGCCGCGCGCCATTACCACGTGTCCCCCTGTTAACCTTATTAGACCATTATAAGGAACTTTTATCAAGAGAAAGTCAAGGGAATGTTGACACATATGCAATAAGCACGTCAACCATCGGAGAAGCTTTTAGTGGCTTATAGAGTGGGGGATGGTGTTTGTATAGAAGAGAAGCCTAAGCTAACTCCATAAATGATAAATCCAAACTATCCATGGACCATTATCTCCCGTGAGCCCACTATTTTCTTTAACCAGCTTTGATCGGTCTAATATGCATAAAACCCCAGTTTTAGCCAGTTTCTTCGCCAAAGTCCATTTCATTCATGTAACTAAAAAAACACAAAAACTTATAAACTTAATAGAAAAATAAGCACTTATGATCTATATTATCGGGGCTAATAAAGGTGTAAGGATGCGTCTATCACTTACTTTCTCCGTAGATAATGCATCATGCATCTACGATTTGGCCAATGGACTATGAGCGCGTGGTATTAGAGCTTCTTCAATGGAATGTGTGTGAGGATAAATATCTAAATCTACATATGACACACATCAATTTTCTCTAAAACCCTTCTCCAATCCTAACTTCTTAAATGAATGTGGAGTGACGTGGTTTAATTTTGGGAAGACATTGTCAAGATGAATGTCTAAACTAGACATTCACCTGAATGTGGAGTGACGTGGCTTGATTTTGGGAAGACATTGTCAAGGTGAATGTCTAAACTTCCTAGTCAATTTTATGTTAGTGAAATAAGTTATAAATTAAAAATAGAATGATTGTTAACCAATTATTAAATGACTCTAAAGAAACAAAAAAGTAAAATTGATTTGGGTTGGAGATGAATTTTTTTAGTTCCTAATATTTAGATATTTCTATCTATATAAAGAAACTTTTACCAAGAAAAAGTCAAGACAATGTTGACACATATGCAATAAGCATATCAACCATTAGAGAAGCTCTTAGTGGTCATATCGTGTAGAATAAATTCAGTCATATTCACACTTTAAATATTCTGCTTGAGTTTAGACTTTCTCCCAACTGAACAAGATTTGATCATTAGAGATCAGTTCAAAAATATCGTCCTCATGACGGCTTGATTAACAAATTTACTTCACCTACATTTTCTCGACGACTTTCATGCATCCGTTTCTTTCTCTCCATATTTGCCAATTTATTGCACAACGTATGAGCTTCCATACCTTCGTGTTGCACCTTTCTTTTCATGAAATCAACTCCCAGATTAAAAATTCTTGCGTTGTTGTGGTTGGTTGAATTCGGATTCACTTAAATGCCTTCATGAAGTAGTCCCATACCTCTATAGATCTTGACATTATTAAGGACACTCAATATTTTTAGGTGTAGTTTTCTATGATGTTTTACTTTTTAACATTTAGTGTGAGGGTAAAATACCCGATGGTCACGTGTCAACATCCTAAGGGGTGGATCCACAATAAGATGATGAAATAAAAGCATTGAATCATACTCTGAAAAGGTGAGTTCGTCTGAATCGAGACGCCTGCTACAACGTCGCATGAATGATGCGTGTAAGGAGTAGTCTAATCTGCTCAGACGGTCAAGTATAAAAAGGAGGACCGCATTTAATGAAGGATAAGGGCAATATCTACATCGTGACGGGAGACTCAGACGATCTATACTGCAACCCAGAAGTGATAGAGCACGAGGTTCTCCAAAGAAGGGCTACACGATCTGGAGGAGAGCGAGATAACTCAGAGGGAGAACCAAGCAAGCCATCACGAGGGATAGTATAGGACCAGTCTGAAGCAGCAAAGGCGATGTACGATAGCTCCACCAGCTCGGACGATCAAGCCTCAACGAGTCTAATTTCCCTATAAATACCAGTCCATGTAGAAGGAGATGGACAACTTATGTATTATTAGATGGTCTTTCTACAGAGAATTCTTGAGAGAGATCTATACAGAGAGAGAGTAAGAGATCTAAGTGATATTTGTAGCTCTTTCGAGGGTAAGACATTATAATCAATAAATAAAACATCTTCTTCCCCGTGGACGTAGGTCTTCATGGCCGAACCACGTTATATGATTTTGTTAATCTTTACTTTTCATGCTCTTTACATCTTGTTCATCTTGAATCTTATATGTTTTAGTAGTTTTTAGTCTTTAATCTTACTTGGGTGTAGTCATCAGAAAAGATGCAACTACATTTTGGCGCTAGAAACAGGGAGGTATGAAGATTTATTCTACCTCCCTAGTAACAGCTCTATATTGATTTCATAATCTCCATGATATAAGTAGTTTTCATACTGCTGAATAAATTTCTGTTAAGATGCATGAGTAGAGCTGGGACTCAAATATGGTCTACACAATCTGTGAAGACTAGAAGAACCTCAAAATCAACAGATCTACAGTTTTTTTCGCTAGTTTTCTTTAGATTTTTCGTCTAGCAACAACTTTCAATAATCTTTCTCAAGGTACTCAAGAGAGTTGAAGATCGGTGTGAAAATGGAGTTTTTGATACTTCGGCACTCAGGCGATCTCCTCCATGAAAGAGTCGTAAAGAGGAAAGCTAATCAGTAGACTTCATGGAAAAAAATATCTTCATGTGAAAGTTGAAAAGAGCTATTTGTTCTTCATCCTTAAAGGAACTCAAAGTAACCTACAAATTTCTTCTTAGAAACCTAACTCTAAGTCAAGAAAAAGGGTTAACGAGTACATAATCATTCATCAAACTCAAAAGTTTGTCCAAGATCCAAGTTAAAAGATGATGAGAAATATTTCCTAAAATGGGAAGATATGCTCAAATCGTCATAATTTGGTCTCTTCCCTATAAAAGGTATGACGTAATGAAGGAGGTATGTTTCTCGAAAAAAGGGGAACTGATAAAACACCTTTCCTTCATCATTAACGCCTTGTGCAAGTAGGGAATGTTTTGACATCTTCACATGTCTCCATTATTTACTGCAAAGTCTTTCTGTACTAAAATGTCCAGTCTGAACTATGACTTACTAATTGCACATGACCTGCAAATATAGGGTCCCACTTTTCTGAAAGAAGAGACAAATTAAGTATTATTGCATATACTGCAGGGAAGGTAATGGTGACGCGACAATCTGCTCGCACGAGCCAAGGAGGAAACGGTGGAGCACATCCAGAGGGACTAGATGACATGAAGCCAGGCGAGACCATGCTAAACGATGTGATCCCAGGAGAGGGACATCCCGATGACCAGTATCGGGAAGGACTAACTGGCAATTATAGCTCGGAAGGCGAGGGAAACCCCTTCGAGAGGCAAGATGATGTCCATCTAACCCAACCAGAAGGGTTGGACTGCCAAGGCAAACAACAAACAATGAGGCCAGGAAGGACGACCCTTCCAACCTCGGCGATGCCAATGCTACTATCGCAACCATCCTGAAAACACAAGATGCTCAAGATGAGAGAATTAAAAGATTAGAAAAACGGAACAGGAGGCTAGAACGGAGAAACCGCAGGCTGAAACGTAAGGCAAAGAAGAAGGTGTCACTCGCTACCGGTGAGGAGATCCCCGAGGAGCAAAACCCTTTTGAAAACTTGTAGGATGATGAACGAATCAATATCCCTGACACCTCGAACGAGGAAACAGCGGATCGCTCCCAAGGGAAGTAAGGGCGTTCTCAACCAGGAGGATAGCCCATCCGAGGGGTCATCAGACGTTGATCCCAAGCACAGGAGAGACAAGAATGGAATCGCCAAAGTCAAAACCAATTGTGAGGTCGAGAATCTCGCAGCCGCTAATCCCAAGCGAGGGGAGACCTCGAAGTCAACTCGTTCTAATATTGTATCATATATTGAATAATCGGACGAGGACTCAAGGAGATCAAGGTATTGCAACCATTAACTCTCTTTCTCACCCGAGAGGGCTCAGGGAAGAAAGAAGAAGGCCGAAACGAGGCGAAACAATGATCAGTTACAGGCCTGACTCAGTAGGCTCGAGGCCATGTACAAAGAAGCCACGGGAAAGCTAGAAACCAAGAATCTGACGGAGGTCATGCAAGAAGCGGGACAATCCCCCTTGTCTGAAAACCTATTGAAATTGTCATTTCCAAGGAAATTCTCCCTACCGACGTTCACAGCTCCGTTCACCGGAACTGGAGATGTGATCGAGCACCTAAGGACTTACCGCATGACGCTAACCCAATGGGATCATTACGATGTAGTGTTGTGTGTAAGTTTTTTCCGGTTAGCCTGAGAGACGAAGCCCTGATGTGGTTCAACAACTTGCCTAAAGGCTCAGTTAAGTCATTTGCTCACCTATCTGAGTTGTTTCTAGAAACATGTATTCATAATAGCAGAGTCCGACCCGAAGTTGACGCGCTGTTCCAGATATCCCGAGGGCCAAACGATTCACTCCGCTCTCTGGTGACACGATGGAGAAATTATGTGCCGAGATTGGAAAAGTCCATGAAGCTTACGCAATCTTGGGCTTTAAAAATAGCCTTAGGAAGACAGATCCTATATTCGTACTCATGTACGAAACCATGCCAAAGAATTTGTGGAAGTTAAGAGGATTACATAGCCCTGGAAGAACTTCAAGACGGTACTTACGGTAAGTTGGTGAAAGGAACTAGTAGAGGGGAAATGTGGTAGAACCACAGAACCCTCAGGTGCCAGCCCAAGGAGCGGGGCAATCCAACAACGGATCAACCCAGTTTGATAAACATCGGACTGGGGGATGGAAAGGGCGAGACCAGGCCCAGCAGAAGAAGGGAAAGTTCGTAGACCCAGTGTACACGAAGCTAAACACTCCCATATCCGAGATCCTCAAACAGATCGACGGAAAGCATAAAATCACTTATCCATGGAACAGAGGTCAGCAACCATAGCGGGCTAAAAACAGAACTGACTTCTGCGAGTTCCATGAATTCTATAGCCACTCCACAGACTCGTGTAGGGACTTGATGAAGATTGTGAAAGATATGATCGACGAAGGCAAGCTTGAAGAGTATATCGTGCAACCAGTGGTGCCACTCGCAGCCGGGGGACCCATACATAGGGTGGAAATCCCTCGTGAGGCGCAATATCTAGGGTGCAATACAATAACGCACTCGGCAATCGTAGCCCCCACACCTGAAGGAAATATTTCAGGACGAATTCATAAGTGAAACTTCAAAGGTGATGAAGTTTTCAGCGTAGCTAGAGAACCCCTGATTGAGGAGTTGATGAAATTACCTATCAGGTTTTCAGCCTCGAAGGCACCTGATGGAGGATGAAGCCACAACGACCCACTAGTGGTCACGATGGCCATTGCACTTCCCGAACATGAAGTCGAAGAAGAGAGACCAAAGGCATTGCCTTGGGAAATGCCCAAAATCCTAATTGACGGAGATAGTTCTGTTGAGATCCTGTTTTAGGAAACGTTCAAACAGATGGGTCTTAGGGATGATTGCGTAATACCCTATACCTATTAGAGAATTGCTTAGTTGAATCCACTAGCGTTGGTATGTCAAGCTAGTTGTCAAATTTAGTTGCCAAAACGCATTCTTGATTTAGTATACTAAAGATAGTTTCGGACTAGATTAGGTCTAAGAAGAGCTATTCTTGAAGGATGAAGACTGAAGTTTACAAGAAGACAACAACAAGGACTTCATCAACAAAGGTATGTGGTGATTGATTTCATTTGGATTCTTGTTAAATTCTACCTTTCTAATCTATCGAAACAAATGCTCACTCTATGGAACAATTCCTATGACGGTTAATATACATTTATGTATATATACTTGAGGTTATTTGAGCCACGACTGTTATGACAATAACCTTTATCCTTGGAAAGGTTCTCATATTATAGTGAATGAGCTTACGAATTCAATGAGCCAAGAATCACTCAATTCTGAGTTATAACGATGAAGTTATGAGTGATTTATTAAAGTAACAATTATAAGTGTTGTTGTAATTGTTACAGTTCGTTAGTAGGAAACAATCCATGGACTGTTTGTAACAGTTCACGGACCTGGGCACAATTACGTGACTAAAATGCATTTTTGGTCAATTTGGTGATGTTTCCCTATCTAGGCAAGATGGCTATTAATCCAAACATATTTGATTACCATATTAAAGTGTTTGTGATAACTTTAAATTCCTGCCTAAGTTAAAATGTGATTTATTTACATACATACAATATTTGCTAATTAATTATTCAAAACTAGTCATAAAAACCCAAGGTGACCAAACTTGTCGTACAAAAACCCCACTCAAATGTTGGGATTTATTAAAACTCCATCTTAAACTAAATTATACAAAAACCCCAAAATTTTATGATGAAACCAAATTTTGGTTTCATCAAAATTTTGTTTTTGGGGGTTTTTGTGTTATTTTTGTTTTGGCGGGTTTTTTGTGGATGGATAGTGATTCCTTTGGGGTTATAACTCGCGGACCGTTAATTATTTTTCAAGAGTTGTAACTTAGGAAAGACTACCAAAATTAGGAGAGTCTTGAAAAAGGAAAATAGCTTTGCTTAGTTTTCAAGCTATGTTTCACTATAAATATAGAGTTCGTGAATGCTACACGTATTTATCCCCTTTGGAAAATTGGTGTAAGCTTCATAGGTTGTTTTCCATGTCTTCTGTTCTTCGTGAACAAGAGTGAGACAAAAGTATTTGTATTGGGGATCACAAAGCCGAGTTGGATTAATCTTTGTGATTGATTATACATCTTGTAATCTAGGTTTTTCACCTATTGTCTATTCTAAGGTTTTCTCTTCTGATATAAAACCATTCAAGAGTTGTTGATCATAAACCCTAGGTTTTGATAGATTTCAGTTTCTGATAGTATACCAACCAACACTTGTTAGTCGAAATCGAAGACTAGAAAGAAAAACTTTTGTTGAGGTATCTCGTAAAAATCCTTGAGAAGTTTTAAACAAGATATCTCTAGATTTATTCTAGTTGTTCTTGTGGTAGAATAATTAGGTTTGTCTTCCTTTATTGAAAAGTATAATAATCCCTAATCTACACGTTTGTTTTGATATTACTTTTACCTAGTAATTGTTTTTATCAAAATAAACACAAGATTTCCAAAACCTTGATTCACATCTAAAGGGAAATCAAACCAGTGTTTTGTGAAAAAAAAATATCGAATAGTATCAATCGTGTTGTTGTATCTTCTAAAGAGAGCCTTGGGTTCTACTAGAAGATTTGCGAGAAGAATTCCTAAAGACAAACGGTATTGTGCTAGGAGTTCTATTTGTGCTGAAGAAGGTATTACATCTAGTCTGAATAGGTAGTAGGAATTTGGTGTAACATCTTATAATCAGTGTGTGTTTATTCTGGACTAGGTCCCGGGGTTTTTCTGCATTTGCGGTTTCCTCGTTAACAAAATCTCTGGTGTTTGTGTTATTTCTTTTCCGTATTATATTGTTTATCTTTATAATTGAAATATCACAGGTTGTGCATAAGTTCAATCAATTGGGAACCCAACCCTTGGTTGTTGATTAAATTGATTGACACTTGGATATTGGTTTTTGATAGTGTCCAAGTTATTTCTTATATTCAATCGGGCTCGCAATTTCCTATTTGTTTGATTACAGATTGAATTGAGAAATTGAGATATAACTCTTTGATGTGTTTTTCTTAAGATTGAGTCTGACTGTCTAGTTGATTCTCTTGAAAGTATATTGGAGTTAGTCCATACGGATTTCCAAACGAATTATTGGGTGTGGTTGTTAGACCCCCGCTTTTTCAATTGGTATCAGAGCAGGCAAACACGCTAAGACCTCATAAGTCTGTGTTTGTAGCAATTTGATTCTATGGACAGAGGTGCTATCTCTATAAACGTACCACCAGCCTTCGATGGCACAAACTACTTATGGTGGAAAATTGCTATGCGAGCCTTTCTTCAAGCATGTGATTTTCAATCATGGGTATATGTAGTTAATGGCTATGATGCTCCCATTGTGACAGTTGGAGATGTAAACGTTCCCAAGAACATTGGTGAATACAGTCCTACCGAGATACTTGTTGCAAAGCAAAATTCCAACGGTTTGAATGTCATCATACGTGCCATTACCCCAGATCTTCAGAACCACGTGACTACGTATAATAAGTCTAAAGATGCTTGGGGTATCTTAGAAATCGTATTCGAATGGAATGCCGCAGAGAAAGAAGATAGGCTTCAAAATCTATCTTCTGACTGGGAAAACCTTCGCATGTATGATGATGAAACATTTGATGAGTTTAACAAAAGACTTTCTCAAATAGTTAACTCCTCATTTGCGTTAGGAAGAACTATTTCGGAGAAAGATATTGTGTGCAAAATTCTCAGGTCTCTACCATCAATATACGAGTCTAAGAAACATGTCATTGAAGAAGTAAACGATCTTTCTATACTCTCTATAAATACTCTTGTTGGAAAGTGAAAGATCTTTGATAATGAACGTGCATCTAGAAAAGAGGTGATTTCTCTTAAAGCTGCAAAAAATTTTGAATCCTCTAAGGATAAATCTGGTTCGCCAGATACTAAGGATGTTACTCCAGGATAATTTGGAAAATTCTTGAGAGATAGGAAAAAGAGTTTTTCTAAAGTTACAACATCTCCTAATGATGATGTACAATGCTATAACTGTCGTGGTTTCGGGCACTTGTCTTCAGTATGTCCTAGCTGGAGCCGAAGACAATCGACATATGCAGCAGATTTTCCTACTCTTGATGATGGACCTGAATATTATAATTCCCAAGAGATCGCAGGCGAAGTTGCATTATCTTCTGGAAAAATTCTTTCGGATATTGATTCTGATTCTGACGATGAAGTGTTCCATGTGGATCCAGTCGCTAATAATCTTCTTAAGGAATGTCATAAAAAACTCTCGGAAGCTGAAGGCACCATTCTCAGTGAGAAATGTAAATATGACAGACTTCGTAGTTGGAATAAAGACTTGAAAGACCAACTTGATTCTAGTGGTGCAAAAGATTATCTCAACGAAATACGAAGGCTTAAAGAAGAAATTTCCAAAAGTCGAGATCGGGAAATTACTCTTCAAGCAATGCTAGATAACTTGGAGAACATTGAGATGAACTTGTTATTTGATTCACAACGAGAAGATCTCAAAGTTCAATGTGAATCATCCAAGAATAATCTAGTTATTGCACTTGAAATGGTCAAAAGGTTGGAAGAAGAAAACTCTAGATTAAAATAGTGTTTGTCTAGAAATAACAGCTCAGATAAATTAACCTCGATATTGGGAGCATGTAGAATTCATCGTGATACACGAGGATTGGGATATGAAGGAATAGACGCTCCTAGTATTTGCAAAGAGGTAAAAAATTTCAAAGCTAAAGATTCTTCTAAACCAAAATCTTTCGTGGTTGACAAAAGTGAAGTATGTCTACCAACTGCCGATGACGAAAAGAGGAAATTATGTCAAGCTCCAAAGCAAGCACATACACATTCAGGTAACACTAAACATAACTTTTTTCATTCTACTAAACATTGTTTTATTGTGGAAAACCAGGTCACTTGCAAAGGAATTGCAGATATCCTAAACGAGATAAAACCAGATTTGATTCTGTTAAGATGGCAAGATCTGATGTTCCGAACTGGAGAAAAACTGAGTCTCATAATATCAGATCTTCTAGTATTCCCTCCAAGAATCTTCATAATTTTAGTGGGGAGAAAAAGAAATTTTTTGCTCCAAAAGCTACTCAGAAATGGGTACCAAAGAAGATCAATAAAGCAACAAGTACTGTTAAGAAGGATCTCCCAGACAAGAGTTCGACAAGGGATAACATCTTAAAAAGGTATGGAACAATTATTGAAAGTTTCGAGGAAGTTTTTAAATTCCTAGAGTCCGTGTATGGTTTTGTTTCGAATACCTGTGGTGAGCAAGATTTTGTTCACCTCAACACAACCTGATTGTGTTAAAAGTGCACCCTCACCAAGAAGCCCTAGTAAATGCGGTGAGGATTGCAAAAGAATCGGGGCGCACATATTGTGTTTGGTAATTTTTGAATATGTGGAAGAATTTTTTGTTTCGAGCCGAGTCTAACTCGCTTACATATCTCTCGAAATATGTGTTGGTAAGCTTTCTCTTTGGCCAAGTTCATATTTACCTAGTGACGAAAGTCATGATATGTTTCAATCACTTTGAAAATTTCTCTGACGAAAAATGGTTTGTGAAAAACAACTATATAACATCCTCTTAGAATGTTTTAATGATTGAAATGAGAGTTTAGATTATATAACCAATTATGGATATAAGCATTGTGTGGTAACACATATATGTATAAGTCCTTTTTCCTTGAACCGAAGTTTGCGAACTTTGTTGATCAAGTGAACCGGAATAGTGGCGCGAGCTAAGTCCGCGAACTCAATCCGCGAACCCAGTCCGCAAACTGGCGGAAGTTCTCGACCCGAGAATATCTGCTGGAGTTTGTGAACTCCTTCCGGGAATTTTAAGTCCGCGAACTAAGTTTGCGAACTTGAGTTGGTTATATCTAAAAACGATTGTTTCTGAACTTATTCATATTAACTAAGGAATGCTAAATGCAAATCGTGGATATATAGTTCATGAACCGATTCGAGTGAATCAAATCGTTTTTGCTTCGATTGTGTCTTGTGTAGTTACATAATATTTCCTTGCAATTGAACAACTCTATAACTAGTTCATTTGAGTCATTTTAACTAGTTATGGTGAAGAAGAATATGGTCAAATACCACGCATATGATTCTTAATTACCTAACTTGATGTGTGATTGAAATTCTTATGTATAACAGGTTGGAAGAAATAATCAATGCCATTGGATGTTGGTTTTTATTGTCAAATAATCTTTTTCATACACTTATGGTAACCATTCTTGGTGTAAATCCTTATGGAAAAGGTTATTCTTCCTTCTAAGCATATGAATTCTTGTTAATACAAGTGTGTATCTTAGAAAAGATGATCACAATACATGATCTTCATGATTATATATTGTGTATTGTTACCATGAGATAGTTCTATTGTTTCTAGTAACACGATCTCATGAGGGACTTTCAATGATTGGTTCTTAACTCGTATCTCCTTGTAGGGTTTCTAAAATCCAATATATAAATCCTTATCTCTGGAGTAAGGTCACTCCTGTTGTTCTTTCGGGAATGACATCTTATGGGGGAGAGTTCTCAAATGAACTTGTGCTTAATTGCTATATCTTTGAGGGGATAAGCGGTTGTGGAACATGTAGGGGTTAACTTGTATCTTAATAAACTCCTTGATGAAGTCACTAAGTTTCGACTATGTGATATCGGCCTTGTTTGGTAAAATTTATCACTATCTATTTATGATTATATATAATCATAAATTGATAGATGATTTTGATATAATCATTTTAAAAATAAATTTTTCCAAACACTTTTTTTTTCAGATAATTGATTATCTTAGAATGATGATCACAAAAAGGAGAGGAAAGAACAATGATCTAGGATGTTTTTGTAGTCCTATGTTTTTTTTGTCTATCTCTTGATATTTTAGAGAAAATAAGAAGAAAAAATTCAATTTGAGTTCCTTAGAAAAAATAATTGATTATAATAAATTTCCAAAACAACTTTTTTCTGTTTATGGAAATAATGAATTTTTTCAATTATGATTAAAATAAACAATTATTATAATGATTACCAAACGCATATAGAATCCATTATAATCTGCATAATGGATTATAAGCTGATAATAAATTAAAATAATGGTTACTAAACATCCCTATCATCTAAAGTAAAGTTGATATGTTTTCCTTTGGTCAAGAAATTCCTCGATGAAAATTTCATTAGGATCCCACCAATTTTCGTACCTTTGCCAATTTATATTGACAAAAAGGGGAGAGTTATTTTGTAGTTCACACTACATATACATATGGTTTACAGATCATTTTGTAAGTGGGAGTGATTTTCATTGTGAGATGAAGTATTGACTAGGGGGTGATACATATCACCGTAGTATTATTGTCAAAGTTGTGATACAACTGAACTTTGATGTTGTGTAAGAATACTATGATGGATCTTCAACAAGTACAGGATGAACACACGTATAGTTGAAGAATCAAGCATGTTGGGTTTCGGAGCTGTAATGCTTTTATTTGTTTAAATCCATATGTAAAATGGTTTTGTCACTAAAATTGACAAATGGGGATATTGTTAGAGAATTACTTGGTTGAACCCACTAGCGTTTCAAGCTAGTTGTCAAATTTATTTGCCAAAACGCATTCTTGATTTAGTATACTAAAGATAATTTCGGACTAGATTAGGTCTAAGAAGAGCTATTCTTGAAGGATGAAGACTGAAGATTACAAGAAGACATCAACAAGGACTTCATCAACAAAGGTATGTGGTGATTGATTTCATTTGGATTATTATTAAATTCTAACTTTCTAATCTATCGAACAAATGCTCACTCTATGGAACAATTCCTATGACAGTTAATATGCATTTATGTATATATACTTGAGGTTATTTGAGCCACGACTTTTGTGACAATAACCTTTATCCTTGGAAAGGTTCTCATGTTATAGTGAATGAGCTTACAAATTCAACGAGCCTAGAATCACTCAATTCCGAGTTATAACGATGAAGTTATGAGTGATTTATTAAAGTAACAATTATAAGTGTTGTTGTAATTGTTACAGTTCGTTGGTAGGAAACAATCCATGGACTGTTTGTAACGGTTCACGGACTTGGGCCCAATTACGTGACTAAAAGGCATTTTTGGTCAAGTTGGTGATGTTTCCCTATCTAGGAAAGATGGCTATTAATCCAAACATATTTGGTTACCATATTAAAGTGTTGTGATAACTTTAAATTCCTGCCTAAGTTAAAATGTGATTTATTCACATAAATACAATATTTGCTAATTAATTATTTTTAATTATTTTGGCAAGAGTTGTAACTTAGGAAAGACTCCCAAAATCAGGTTAGTCTTGAAAAATAAAAATAGCTTTGCTTAGTTTTCAAGCTATGTTTCATTATAAATATAGAGTTTGTGAATGCTACACGTTTTTATCCCCTTTGGAAAATTGGTGTAAGCTTCATAGGTTGTTTTCCATGTCTTTTGTTCTTCGTGAACAAGAGTGAGATAAAAGTCTTTGTATTGGGGATCACAAAGCCGAGTTGGACTAATCTTCGTGATTGATTATACAACTTGTAATCTAGGTTTTTCACCTCTTGTCTATTCTAAGGTTTTCTCTTCTGATATAAAACCATTTAAGAGTTATTGATCATAAACCCTAAGTTTTGATAGATTTGAGTTTCCGATCGTATACCAACACTTGTTAGTCGAAATCGGAGACTAGAAAGGAAAACTTCTGTTGAGGCATCTCGTAAAAATCCTTGAGAAGTTTTAAACAAGATATCTCTAGATTTATTCTAGTTGTTCTTGTGGTAGAATAATTAGGTTTCTCTTCCTTTATTGAAGAGTATAATAATCCCTAATCTACACGTTTTTTTATATTACTTTTACCTAGTAATTGTTTTTATCAAAATAAATACAATATTTCCAAAACCTTGATTCACATCTAAAGGGAAATCAAACCGGTGTTTTTTGAAAACAAAATATCGAATCGTATCAATCGTGTTGTTGTATCTTCTAAAGATAGCGTTGGGTTCTGCTAGAAGATTTGCGAGAAGAATTCCTAAAGACCAACGGTATTGTGCTAGGAGTTCTATTTGTGCTGAAGAAGGTATTACATCTAGTCCGAATAGGTAGTAGGAATTTGGTGTAACAGCTAATAATCAGTGTGTGTTTATTCTGGACTAGGTCCCGGGGTTTTTCTGCATTTGCGGTTTCCTCGTTAACAAAATTTCTGGTGTCTGTGTTATTTCTTTTCCGCGTTATATTGTTTATCTTTATAATTGAAATATCACAGGTTGTGCGTAAGTTCAATCAATTGGGAATCCAACCCTTGGTTGTTGATTAAATTGATTGACACTTGGATATTGGTTTTTGATACCATCCAAGTTATTTCTTATATTCAATCGGGCTCGCAAATTCCTATTTGTTTGATTGCGGATTGAATTGAGAAATTGAGATATAACTCTTTGATGTACTTTTCTTAAGATTGAGCCTGACTGTCTAGTTCATTCTCTTGAAAGTATATTGGAGTTAGTCCATACAGATTGTCAAACGAATTATTGGGTGTGGTTGTTAGACCCACGCTTTTTCACTACCTATAACATATTTGGCTTCAACGGCTCCTCGACTCGCCCAAGGGACGAGGTAACATTAGAAATACGGGTAGGAAAAATCCTCACCTTAAATACTTTTTGTGTAGTGGATGTACTATCACCCTACACAGCTATTTTCGAGTGATCTTGGGTCCATGGGATCAAAGGAGTAGCCTCGACCTACCATCAAAGGCTAAGATTCCCCACGCCAGCTGGAGTCGCAGAAATTATTGGAGACTCTGGAGAAGCAAAATACTGCTACAAGATGGACGTCCAGAACGGTGACAACAAGGTAAACTCCCCCAAAGGCGCGGGCAAGAAGGGCCAGAAATGCCAATAATCTAGCTGAAGTTCATGACTACATAGCAATAACTACTGAGCCAAGACGCTCGGATCACGCCCCAGCCTCGTGCAACACAGTAACCTCGGGGTCGCCTACAGGACCGTTATAGCAATCACAGAACCTACCCTATGAGGGAGAACGCGAATCTAACCTCCAATCAGAGGTTGGAACCGCCCTTATTCTAAAAAACACAAGAGAAGGCACCATTGAAGAAAACACTAGAGAATGCCAAAACCAAGTGAGAGCTGATCCAGACCACAAGGTGACACTAATGCACCAACAGGCGGCCCCTGAGGAACCGGGCCAAGCACACCTATGGCGAACCATGCCACAGCCAACGATATTTGGAATAACTAGGATGTCAGAGAAAAATAAAGGAAGACGAATCAGCATTGACACCAACGAACTTGTGAAGACTTGTTCACGAAACAGCCCACAAATACTCAACCAACTCACAGATGTTGCGCCCACGAATGAATTGCTACCCCTAATGGATAGATTCTCGGGCTACAACCCTCCAACTAGCAAGGCTAGAATGAAAGGACATCTTTGGCTTTACCAAGAAAAATGCCTAGGACAAGCAACGGTGATGAACCAAGAGAAACACGAGGTTGGCAGACGAAGGCGTACTCCCTCAGAATTCCCAAGATTCATACTGAGCCCCTGTCCGTTAACCAAGAGGGGACTCAACATCATTGAGCCCATTCGGACCGGCACAGGACAGCGGATCATTGTACAAGACCACTTTGCAAAATGGGTTGAAAATACAACCCGAAGAAATCACATTCAAAGAGTCACTAACGAAGAAATCACTCATATGACTCAGATGAACACAAATGCACAGAGATACGGTAGGCGCGATCAGATACACCACCCACGATGGGCCAATCCGATCATCCATAGACCGATGCCTGAAATAACCCTAATCGTTCTCATCACAGCTACAGAAGCAATCAAAACATTTGAGACAACAGTCCAAACAGATGAAGCCTCGATACGAGGAAGGAAGCTCGCTTCGGAGATGATATTCCCTAAGCCAACTAATCCTAAGGAGAACCAAGATCTGGTCCCTCAAAAGACTAACAACCGCCACTGGAGGTATACCCATGAACACAACAAGCATGTCCATCAGATGCGATCTGACCCTAACAGCAAAACTATGCATGAGATCCCACCATGCCACCATGAGTCGGAGGAACCAACCCCCACCCAAGGAGAAGCCCGAATGACCATTTCCGAGGCCAACGATGAAGCACACAAGCTGCCTAAACTTATCAGGGAAGAAACAACACACCCATAACACACTAAGTACCCAGAGCAATACAGAGCCCATAAAGGATGACGCTCGGAAGGTCAACATATGAGAATATGGCCTAATCCCTACTTAAAAACAGGTCATGAGACCTTACTCAAATGTACTAAGGGTTTTACCAATCCCTCTTTTGAAGATAATAAAATTACTCCTTTTGCGTATTTTTAGCTGATTTTATTTTTTATTTTTTATTTTGTCTTTTCACTTTCTTTTCTTACTTTCTTACTTTATATGTGCATATAGATTAATTCCATCATCCTTGCATTATAACAAAATCCCATCAAGACTATGGCATTGTGCTAGCCACACCTCCCATTCTACAACGAATGATGCGGGTAAAAAACCCAAGCTACCTTGCATGGCTATAAGCCCTAAGGTAATGCCATCACGATCATAACATCGGATGATATCCTAACATAACAGGAGATATCCAGAATAAAGGTACTTACCTTTGGCCAAGGCAAGAATCACTTGACCGAGATATCGCCCTCCACAAAACTTGTGTCAAATAACAGTCGGTGACTCAAACATATAATCACTCAACTACAGGGAAAGTGTAACCTAAACTGGACATTATTAAAATGCTCACAAGGGCACAAGAATAAAGGAAGGTCTGCTATATCTGAAGCCCAACACTGTAAGAGATGACTTATCCAGTTAAGGAATTGATCACTCCCTGGATATGTCACCCATGGTTAGACCAATAATATACACCAAAATCCTTTAAAAATAAGCAACCTGGGATCATAATGTAACAAAAAAAAAGACAAGTCACTAGCCATAATGCTAAATAAGTTAATGGGAAATATCAAAATAGTGCCTCCTACACTTGAGGACTTTCCAAAGATAAAAAAAGTATTTTTGTATCGCAAGGACCACGAGAACCCATGAAACAGTGTTTACTACTATACCCTCGGTCAATACCCATAGGTCAAAAGAATAGACTCTAAAACCTTTAAAAGGCAACACCTACATGTACAAGAAGGCAGGCAAGCTCAAGCTTGTCCATCACCAGGAGCGCCTTGATCAGTGTCCATCTGGTCCTCGGTATCAGGAGCTTCTCGCTCTTGCTCAGGCTCGGGCTCGGGCTCGACGACTGGGGGAGGGATCGCAATATTGGCATCAGCAGCAGCCTGTTGACGCTCACGAAGCACGACGGCTTTATAGGCCTTTGTCACCAAAGCCTTGTAACCCGCGTGAATCTTGCTCAACTTCTCATTCTTATCAGCACGCTCAACTTCTAACTCCTATTCATGTTGATTCACCAACTCATTCAGTTCCTCATCAAGGATGTGCCTAGAAGCTCTCCCTACCTCCAATTGCTTCTCCAATTCTGCACTTCGCTTACGAGCCGCTGCCAGCAAAACAAACGAAGACGATTAGTCTGACAATCATATCATACAAAATAGATATGAAAAATAAATCAATATTTCCAATTGAGCAACATTCATTATCAATTAAAACGGCAGCTAAATTTTGTTCTAATTGGATTTTTTCGGTGTCTAAAGCACTAATCCTTGCTTCAGCAGGAGTTATGGCCGAGTCACCAGAAGGGCATGATAACATATGACTATCACGTTCCTTCTCAAGTGCGATAAACTTCCGCTTGAGTTGCCTCAATGCTTCCCTATCATCCTCGGCATGTGCCAACAGAGGCAAACGATTGCCATTCAATAAGTTCATCTTTCTGAATTCGGAGGAGCTTGATGTCATCCGAGCGCTCCACAACCACATTCTTAGCCTTATCTAACATCCCACGAAGCTCCACAATGCGATCCCGATGTACATTTACATCCTCCTAAATTTTTGCATTATCTTGCTCCAAGGAGTCAATCTTGCACTGACGCGCACTCATATCGAGTTTAAGACTGCTACGTTCTCTAGCATGCCTATGACTAGCATTATCTATCTGCTCCTCCAACCGTTTGACCATGGATACCAATATAGGGGCTAGTTCAAAAGTCTAAAACCTACGTACTATGATGACATAAAAACTTAGATGAAGGAATAAATAAATACCTTCTAATTCTTTCTTATTCTGGCGAGCAGATAAGGCCTCCTGTTTGGTCATCGTCATGGAAGAACGAAGATTCTGCACCTCTTGCTCCAAAGCATTGGCTCGACACCTAGCAACACGAGTCTCGGACAACATACCAGTCCTCAAATTGTTTCTCTAGTACATCGGACAATAACACCAGTCAGAACTGGGTACTAAGAAACTCAAGACAAATACAGAAAAGGCGTTCAATACATACCACGTGCACGAGCTGTTGTTGAGCAGACTTAGGTAAAGAAGTTAAGATACGAGCCTGCTCGTCCTCGCTCAACCGAGCATACTGATCCGAGCACATCATCTTCACCGCCTCGGACCCTCCAAACACGGTGGAAGACGAACTAGACTGACCCACTGAAGCAGAAGGAAAGCCCCTAGAAAAATTACTTGGCACACCGGGAGTACTCACACTCGGAGCCACTGGGGGGACCCCACTAACAATAACATCACTACCAATCCGAGTATTCGTATCGAGAAGAGCACCCTTGTCAACGAAATCACTCGCCTGAGGAAAACTCACCTCCGATCCGAATGCACCACCATCGATATTACCAGGATCATCCAAAAAAGCTTGGTCAAGATCATCAAAGAATCCATCAGTAAGGTCCAACGCTTCATTCTCGCCAAATATCGCATCAACATCCACTTCCATGACATGCTCTGCCACATTGGTTAGAGCATTAGATGGTCCAGAACCATCAACAATCCTTCTCCTCTGACAAAAGCATAAAATCATCAGCTTCTAAGGCATAAAACATGGGCAAGGTATATATATATACATACGTTAAAATAATAAAACAGTATTTTCTACCTTTGCACCCTCAATAGATCGAGAATACTGAGAAGAACGCCTACGAGAAATGACCCATTTAAGCTCCCAAGGCCTGTAGGGGCAAAGATGGGCGTGCATCTCAGGAAGTCCGGGGAGAACATTTCCAATTTCATCCCAACCAAAAATATAAGGTCCCACAATCTGAATAGGAGCAACAAGCCACTTGGGATCGTGAGTCTTACGAAGCGAACGCTGAGTAGAAACAGGAGGATCTAAATCGGTCATAAGGGGAGGAACTCTGATAGCTCTCTGAGACCTAGAAATCCCAACTCCAAAGCCATCAAAGGTATCGCAATGTTGACACCAATAGTTCTCTACAAAAGTATCAGATTTGTACAACTCCTTCTGAGAAGGAACGAACTGATTCAACTCGTGCTCGGTAACCTTACCTTGGTTTGGGCGAGCACCGTCTCGGGTGATCCGGTAAAAATTACTATTGGGCTGATATATGGCTCGCTGAGGCTCAAGCTTGCACAATACCTCGTACTGGAAAGGATCTAGCAGACAATACAAAGGAATACGAAGGCCAACATCGAGTTGACCAACTGCAACGATGATCTCGTTGGGACCACAAGGATTCTTCAAGAAAAGATCCTCCGAAAGAACACCAAACTTGCCCTCAGGAGTAGCAAAGAAAATATAAGACCTTTGAAGGCGATGTATAACCCTCACCGACTCCAGGAAAGCATCATCAGAAATGCCGGAGGAACGGTCGGAACATAGAGTTCTCATCCGAGCCTTCCCAGTATTGCTGAAAAGAAAACAGAGTGGAGGAGTCAGAACAAATGCAAATAAAGAAGAGAGAAATCAAGAAAGATGGACGAAAGCGAGTAATGACAGTTCTTAAAAACTCCCCAAGACGAAGAACAATGGAGGAAATCATCAAAGCAATCATGATGATCACAGAACCAAACAAAAACAAATCAATGACAAGAATCATTGATCCAGACAAATATAACAGACATACAATTCAAAGTAACGATGTAAAACTACCGGAGAAAACAAAAGGAAAAACAAAGCAAGGGGACCATACCGTCTTGAGGTGCGATATGGAGAATTTATCCCAAACATTATGAACTTCTTTATAGGAGACAAGGAGTTAAGAACGAAGAGTAAGAGACAAAGAAGAGAAAGAATGAAAAAGTTATGAACTCTGAAAAGAGATAATAAAGGCGACATTCTCTCCTCCCAAAAGATTTTATAAGAAACCAAGGGATAACCAACCGGCGCCTCAAGTACAACGGGTAAAAGCGCACTAAAAGTGCAGACGTGGCGGATATCACGGACGTGGCGAAAAGGATGGGACGGTTATATATTTTTCTTCCCATCATGCCCTCGGCATGTTGCAAAGAAAAGGATCAAAATGTGAGGGTAAAATACCCGATGGCCACGTGTCAACATCCTAAGGGGTGGATCCAAAATAATATGATGAGATAAAAGCATCGAATCATACTCTGAAAAGGTGAGTTCGTCTGGATCGAGACGCCTTCTACAACATCGCATGAATGACACGTGTAAGGAGTAGTCTAATCTGCTCAGACAGTCAAGTCTAAAAAGGAGGACCGCATTTAATGAAGAATAAGGTCAAGATCTACATCGTGACGGGAGACTCGGACGATCTACACTGCAACCCAGAAGTGATAGAGCACGAGGTTCTCCAAAGAAAGGCTACACTGTTAGAGCATAGATCGGTCAACGTCGCATGCGTTGCTATCTCAAGCATGTTTGTCAATGTTAGTGATCAAAATTATAAGTCTTGATTTCTATCCTACATAGATAAGTCTCGAACTAGGATAAAAAAGTGTAGTTGAGCTCAAGGACTTCATGGCGATTCATCATACAACGACGAAGATCTATACGAGGAACCGTGGAACTTCATCAACAAAAAGGTATGTGGAGACTTGAACTTATATATCACTCAAAAGTCTATATATTCTATCTCCTAATTCTTATGAGACAAAAGTAGTTTGTGTGCTAAGTCCGCGAACTCAGTCTGCGAACTGGCGGAAGTTCTCTTCCCGAGAATTTCTGGTGAGTTTGGAAAACTCAAACGATTAACTTAAGTCCGCGAACTTGTTTGTGAACTTAAGAGGTTATGATCTAAAGATGTTCTATGAACATGAAACATTAAATTACTAAGGAATACTTTATGAAAACCGTGGCTATAATGTTCATGAGACGATTCAATCGAATCGAATCATCTTTGTTTTAATTGTGTCTTGTGTAGTTACATAAGATCTCATAGCAATTGAACAACTCTTTAACTAGTTCATTTGAGTCAATTGAACTAGTTATGGTGAAGAAGAAGAAGAAGGTTAATATGAAATGCTCATATGGTTAACCTTTTGGGTTACTATGTTGAACCAACATACACGTTTGGGCATGGTTTTCACGAACCCAGTAAACGTCTACCCAAGTGTGTGTGACAAGCTAGGTTTTTCGATCTAACGGTTGAGAAATATTAGCTTGAATCTAAATCAGTTTTTCATCTAACAGTGAAAAAAGATTGCTTTGTAACTAAGGCAAAACCCTGATTTCAAGGCTATATAAAGGAGACATATAGCATTGTGCAAAACTAATCTCCACGTGTCTGTGTGCTACTAGTGCGCCCGCTAGAGCCGATCTCCATTAACCTTT